>NW_024538665.1:0-53235 GCF_016647635.1 Suillus subaureus
AAGCAAGCTTGCTGAACTCATATCCCTGCTTGCTCAAGCTCTTTGCAATCCTGAACTGCCCATAATTCACATTCTAATCACAAGTCACTCAGAGGGGCATATTTGTGAAGCCATGCAGAACAAAGATGTGCGCCCACTGGTGGGCGAGATACCAGTGAACATTTCTGGCAAAGGTGTTGCTACTACCATCTCGCTAGACAGCGCAGATGTCGATGAAGACATCTATCATTTCTTGGAGGATTCCTTCAGAAAACTACAGTCTCACTATTCCACCTTCCCACAGCCAATGAATGCTCAACTTGAATGATTAGCAAGCTGAGTGGGTAGACATTTCATTGTGGCAACTACAATGATGAAGTTTATCAATGACCAACACAATGATCCCCATGACTGGCTTGAACTCATGCTTGAATTGACAAGTCAACTGCTTCCAGGAACAGAGGTGTACAGGTTATATGACCTTATTCTCTCCACATGCTCTGACCCAACATTGGCATACATGCACTTGTCCGTTGTTGCTGTCCTTGCAGATCCCCTTCCAATCTCACAAATATCGGAACTTCTTTGTCCCAGTCAGGGCAGGAATGTCAAGAAAGTGCTGGTGCAGCTACAGTCTGTAATAGATCTTCCTATTGACAGCAGTCTCCCCATGAATATCCACCACTCATCCATTTGTGACTATATCTCCCACCCCTCAAACTGCTGCCTCCACCAAGTACAATACACCACATCACCACACTCCCTACTCGCACTTTCCTCTCTCAATTTGATGGTGCACAAGATTCCAGAAAGCACGGCCCTCTTGGATGCACTCTCAGAATTAAAGAAGCATAGCCAGGCTATGCAACCCCAGGATTCCCAGAATTTAAAACACTCACTGTCCTTCATGGTCCAACCGCCAGAACCAATGCAAGTGCTTATGTTAAGGTTGTGTACTCAAGAGGGGTCGGAACACAAGGGCTTCATAGGAGCCATAGGTAGAAGTAAGTATACTTGGTAAGGCGTGAGTCTGAATATACTGTTAAGGTCCATGCTCAAAGGAAAGAGAGACTGACTCAGAGGGGCTTGGCCTCAGCTCATATGCTGTGCCCCTTACCTGAGTATGTGCCCTTCATTTCAGAGGAAGTCCGATGATGGTCCAATGAAGTCTGGAGGACTTCTGGAGGCTGGCTACTCTGGTGGAGAGTGCAGGAGGACTTCCGGAGGAGTGTGGGAGAGTTCCCACTGCAAGGTAATACTTCTACAGGAAAACAGGATGGAAGGATAGGAGGTCTGGAGGACAGGAGGACAGGATGTCTGGAGGTCCGGAGTACAGAGGACAGGAGGTCTGGAGGTATGGAGGATGGACATGGAGGTATGGAGGACAGAACGTCCGAAGGTACGGAGGGTGGAACATCTGAAGGACAGGATGCCTGGAGGTATGAGGGACAGGACGTCTGGAGGTACAGAAGATAGGAGGTCCGGAGGTCTGGAAGGAATAGGGGCTACATCGGATGAAGTCTGATGTAGAAGCAAACAGAGGTAGACTACCCTAAGGTAGAGTCAGAGGGACAGGAAGTGGACCTAAGTCTGGAAAGAGGGTAAGTGCCGGAAAGGCAAGACTCTAGCCTAGGGAAGCAATCCCTAGACTTGGGACAGAGACATAGGGGACAAATCTGAAGGTCCAGAATTCCAGCCTAGGGAATCCTTCCCTAGGCCTTATGGAAAAGGACGAGACTTGGATGGACTGAAGTCTGGAAGATGATTGGCAAGTAGAACAGGATCTAAGATGAGAGAGCAGGAACTAAGATGATATTCAGACTGAGGACTCTACTGTAGTTGTACAGGGGTTATATACTAGAGGCTATCTGAGAGGATCAGTAAGCAAAGGAGTAAGGCTATGTATGAGCATGTGGAAACACATTGGTAAGTAAGATGGAACATAAGTAAATGAACTCGGAGATGAAACTAGTACAAGGATCAATCAGCAAGACGGAAACAGAGATAACCGAGAACCAGAAAGGCGGAGATGCCTAAATGGGGATAGGTGCAGGATCTCAGATGGAGGGTGGGAATAGGTCCGGAGATCTGGGGATCTGGAAGGCAGGATGGAAACAGGACTGAGATATGTGAGGTGGTGGATGTAGTCCAGAATCCAAGAGGAGGTAAAGTCTGGATGTCTTGCTGGACAGAATGTGCATAGGGTGGACAGGATAGTGTTACAGTTACGTATACCCCTATTTTCTTTTCCTCTTCTTCATTGTATTACATCATGACCGTGCCACTTCTTATCACGCCATCACTAGACTTATCTCTGACTCGTGTCTCAGTTGACTAATCTGTATTACATCACGATTGCTGTTGCTGTTGCTAGATGACTCATCCTTATCTCTGACTCATCGTCCTTATCTCTGACTCGTCAATGACGTTACGTACCTGCCCTAAAGTACCTATGTCTATATAAGCTCAGTCATGTACTTAGCAGATCTTCACTTTAATCTACTAGGTTCTACCTGATAAATCCTTTGCTTAGGATCTCCAATCCTAAGTCGTCTGATTACTGATATTCAAGTCAGAGACACTCTCTTTGGCTTGTCTTATGACCCTTGCATTTGCGAGGTCTTGGTCCAACATCAGATGTTGCTCTTATCAAGTATCTGTTGTTGCGCCTATCCTAGTTTGCCATAACAAAAGATTAAAGTCATCATCGACCCTCTCCATCAGAGAGGTCCAACCCTTTACTCAGAAACCAAGAACGGCAGAGAGAGACTATACGTCCCCTGCAACAGAAACACAGAGAGAGACTAGACGTCCCCTGTAACAGAAACATCACTAGACCAAAACAATCAGGATGTCCACCGTTACCAATACCCCAGAACTGAAAGCCGGAGCACCTTCCACTTATGATGGAAGCCCTCAGCAGGCTCTGCGATGGCTGTATGCGATTAAGGTGTATTTCACACTTAACGCTACGATCTATAACACCAACGAGAAGAAAGTTATCACTGCCCTCGCATATATGACTGAAGACAGTGCCATGGGCTGGGCACTTACCTTCTATACTGAAGTCGATAACACCTCCTCCAAATCTTACGGAACTTTCGCGAACTTTGAAACAAAGTTCAAAGAAGCCTTCGTACCGGCTGATGCCATCGGCACCACCATGAACAAACTCCGAACCCTGAAGCAAACAGGCGATCTCACCTCCTATATCGCCAGCTTTAAGACCCTTGCCACACAAGCCTCTGTAAAGCAAGATGCAGTCTTAATCACATTCTTCAACAATGGGTTAAAGAAGGGGATTGTCAATTCCATTTTCCAGATGGAAACTATTCCCACAGACTTCAACAAATACGTCACCACAACCATTAGGCTCGACAGTAACTACCAGAGAGGTGCCGCATTTCGACAAAACCATCGTCCTGCCACCAAACCAACAGGGCAATGTTACATACCCAGACCCTCCATTGATCGGCATGACCCAAACACCATGGAGATAGACCGGCTCACAGAAGCCGAAAGAAGTGACCATATGAAGAAAGGATTATGCTTCATGTGTCACTAGAAGGGACATATGACCAAAGCATGTCTGCAGAAGAAGAAGATTCCTGTTTGTCATGAAGAAATAAAGAACAGCAATGAAGAAGATGAAGATACAATGATCCGTCGCCTCGCTGAGGATTTTTGATGTGGAAGACTGGATCAACGTCAGTATCTTCCAATGTACCTATCAGACTTGTACAAAGTATTGGAATCAGAAAAGAACTTCGCATTCCCATTTCTCTTATCTCCAAAACTCGTCTGAAAACCATCAAAACAACAGCCGTTGTTGACTCCAGCACCGCCGGAACCTTTATCTCGGAAGACTTCATAAGAAGTCACGGAATCAGGACGCATAAGCTCACCAAACCATTTCGGGTTACAACCGCAGATGGAAGCTATGCCAGAGGAGGCACTATCACCCGCTATTGCGTCCTCATTGTGAAAATCGATGAACGATCCATGATTGGAAAGTTCAATATTACATGACTCGGTCGCCGAGACCAGATTTTACTTGGGATCCCCTGGCTACATGCTATGGATCCGGTAATTCGATGGAAAGCAGAAACACTCGAACTACCAAGAACTGAGAAGAGCGATCAGATTGAGGAAGAAGTAGATGTTGAATGAGAAAAGAATGGATTACCACCATTCTTCTGGAGAATCAGGAAGAATGATTTGAAACTAGAACCGATTCCAGTTGTAGTGCTGCCAAAGGCATCTCCCACAAAATCAGTCGAGACCATATCACCCAAGAAACCGACGCCCCAAGCCACCATTGAGGAAATTCCTGATGAAGAAACATCCCCGGTACTCCCCAACCTTGATCCTATCCCTGACGATGATGATGATTCATTTGACATGAAAGATGATGTATGGACGATGGATTATGCACCACCCATACACGAAATCACCACATACCATCTTGAAGACGATGAATTTTTGATTGAATACCCCATTGACGCTTCTGAGCTACAGGTAATCACCAATGTCTCTTTGGATACCCCTTTAACCAAGGATGGTACCAGCATTGTGGAACAGCGACCCACGGTTACACCCCTGTCATGGCCTACCGAATACATCAAAACCAGTAATAAAGCACAACAGTTTGTGCTAGCCGCTGGGCTTGAGCAGAAGAAGAAATCGTTTGAAGAACTCATCCCCCCCTACCTTCATGATTTTGCTGATATCTTCGCAAAAGATGGCCTCAACCAACTACCACCCGAATGACCTGGCATAGATCACCGTATTGAAACTGAACCCAGTTTCATTCCCAAAACATCCAAGGTGTATCCACTATCTGAAGCAGAACAAATGGCAGTTAAAGCCTTTATTGATGAAAACATAAAGAAAGGTTTTATCTCCAAATCGAAATCACCGCAAGCAAGTGGTTTCTTCTTTGTAGGAAAGAAAAGCAGAGACCTTCGCCCATGCCAGGACTACCGATACATCAATGAATGGACAGTTAAGAATGCTTACCCACTCCCATTACCACTCTCACTGGTCGCCCGGTTACATGGTGCTAAGTACTTCACAAAGATGGACATCCGTTTGGGGTATAACAATATCCGCATTCACCCAGATGATCGATGGAAAGCTGCCTTTACCATGGAGTATGGTCTCTTTGAGCCAAACATCATGTTCTTTGGCCTTTGCAATTCCCCCACCACTTTCCAGGCGTATATGAATAGAACGTTCCAACAGGAGATTAACGAAGGATGGCTCGTCATATATATGGACGATATTCTGATTTTCTCAAATGAACTCACTTCCCACCACGAACAAACTTGGCGCGTCCTTGAAAGGATCCGACAGGAGAAACTCTTCCTCAAACCTGAAAAGTGCACATTTGACGCCCAGGAAGTAGAATACCTTGGAATGATCATCCGCCCTGGGTGCATGGCAATGGACGACGCCAAAACCAACGGTATTCGGGATTGGCCTACCCCTACAACAGTGAAAGAAGTTCAGTCATTTTTGGGATTCTGCAATTTCTACTGCAATTTCATTTCCCATTATTCCAACATCGTGAGACCCTTGATTGACCTTACCAAGAAAGACGTCAAATTCCTTTGGTCAGAACGATGCACGTCTGCCTTCTCCACTCTGAAAGAATGCTTCCTAAAGCAACCGGTCCTTCGAAACCCTGATCCCAGCAGACAGTTCGCAGTCGCCACCAATGCATCCCTCATCGCTATGGGTGCGGTGTTGCTCCAAACCGATGACAATGGTGTTTACCACCCATGTGGATATTTGTCACAGACTTTGAATCCCGCAGAGCGCAATTACCAGATTTTTGATCACGAACTCCTTGCAGTTATCCGTGCTCTGACCGAATGGCGTCACTATTTGGAGGGCAACCCTCATCCTATCATCATCTTCATGGACCACAAAAATCTATTATATTTCAGAACGGCCCAGAAACTGACCAGGAGACAAGCCCGGTGGCAGTTAATTCTCTCCTGCTATGATATTGAACTCCACCATGTCACTGGAACTAAGCTCGTCGCCCCTGATGCACTCTCCTGCCGCCCTGATCATGGAGTAGATTCCTCTGAAGATAACGCCAATGAAACCCTTCTTCCCGATTCCATGTTTGTCTGCCTTCTTGATGTCGAACTCATGACCTCTCTTGCAAACCCAGATCCCTCTGACCCAGATCCCATTTTCACCGCCACCTCTGATGCCTTAGACAGTCTTTCCCTTCCACCTATGAAATCTGCCCTTGTGGATTGGGCAATAAAAGACGATATCCTCTATTATAAAGACCGTGCCTATGTCTGTCCTGCTGGGCGACGTTCTATTTTAGAACGATGTCATGATCACCCCACCACCAGTCATCCCGGGCGTTTTAAAACTGAAGAATTGGTTAAACGGGACTTTTGGTGGCCCTCTATGGGGACCTATATCCATAAATATGTCAAGGATTGTGCCCTCTGCCAGCAAATGAAATCCAATACACACCCCACTACGCCCCCCCTCATCCCTATTCCATCTGTCACCGCCGCTCCGTTCTCCCAAGTCTCCGTTGATCTGATCACCGACCTTCCCCTCTGTGCTGGCTTTGATTCCATTATGGTTGTGGTCAACCATGGGCTTATGAAGGGGGTAATTCTTATCCCATGTACTAAAACCATTACCTCAGAAGGGGTCGCCAAGAAATTTTTCAAATACGTCTACCGCCGATTCAGCTTGCACGAGAAAGTCATTTCTGATTGCAGACTGCAATTTGTGTCAAAATTTTCAAAAGCCCTTGCTAAGCTTTTACAATATGACATTGCCGCATCCACCGCTTATCATCCCCAAACTGACGGTCAAACTGAACGCCTTAATCAAGAACTCGAAACATACCTCCGGATCTATTGCTGAAATCATCCTGAAGATTGGGTGGAACATCTTCCCATGGCAGAATTCGTGCATAACCACCGAAAACATGACTCCCGCAATGCCTCCCCTTTTTTCCTGATGATGGGATATGAACCATGAGCCCTTCCTCACACTCTTCCTGATTCCACCATCCCCGCAGCAGAAGAAAGACTCCACTCGCTCCAGAAATCCAGAGAAGAAGCACTCTCCTGTCATAATCTCGCCATGCAGCGAATGGCAGAATGAACTCATGGACAGAAATATCACCCGTGGAAAGTAGGAGATAAGGTTTGGTTATCAGGGAAGAATCTGATCACACAATTGCCATCACGAAAGCTCGCACCTAAGCGATATGGTCCTTTTCCAGTCACCACCATTCTTTCCCCTATCACATTCACACTCCAACTACCACCACAGTGGAAAGTTCACCCCACGTTCCATGCTTCGGAACTATCATCCTATCAAGAAACAGAGGTTCACAGTCCAAACTTCCACGACCCTCCTCCTGATGTCATCAATAATGAAGAAGAATATGAAATTGATGCAATCCTATCACATAAGGGTATGGGTAAATGAAGACGCTATCTCTTATCCTGGAAAGGATACTCTTCTGCCAGCAACAAATGGGTTCCTGAAGAAAATCTTAGCAATGCTTCTGACATCCTTGTCGCCTATAAAAAGGCCCATAGGTTGTAGACTCAGAAACAATGTCCTCTCTCGAACGACTACATCTCTGCATATTACACATTGAAGAACTTACCGCTGCCATGAACACTGTTGCCGAAGGAAATGCTCACCCATTGTCCTTCCTTGACTACCAGACCGCCACTGCCGCTGATTCCGCTCATCATGCATCTTCCCCAGTAATATCCCCACCAGCCTCTGACTCAACCCTCACTCTCACCGACGACTCCACTCTTACCAATTATTTTTCGGTCATTGATCAGGTTGAAACCAGCGCTCTATTTGAATCCGCCATCACATCCCAACAGTATGCTATTGAAATAGATCACCTCCTAGGAGAAAGAGGGGCGATATCTAGCGGACTTATAATCAGGATTATCAGAGATGCCAGCCTCATCGAGCACACTGCCAATCTTCTGGAAGATGAGTGCCACAAAAATATCTTCCGCCACCTTCATATATGTATTCACAATACTGCAATCCATCTACTGCCTGATGATACTCGAGAAGCTATCCGTGAAGCTATCCACATCGTCACAGAATGTATTGCCCTTGACCCAGTCGCACATCCCCCCTCTCCACACATCACCATCCCTATACCTCCGCCGACCCCTGAAGCAGTTACCGCTGAGCATCAGGATGATAACATCCCTCCTATTGCTGTACTTGACATACCAGCTTCTCTGTCACCTGCCCCCATCATGCGCTCCACACGTAGATACCCACTCAAGCAAAGATCCTCCTGTATCACTGCCAAATGAGCTGCATCAGTCTCTCCCCACAAACCATCAAAACAATCAAGATCTCCCTCTCCCTCTGACCAATCCACCTCCATCACCGTCATAAAAATGGCACCAGTTGATAACGTTGTATGTCACAACTGCCGAACTGCCGGACATCGCCACAAGAATTGTCCTGCGTATTACTGTCGGGTTTGCAAAGAGTATGCACCCAGACACTTATTGGTCTATTGTAAAGATCTGAAAGGCGAAGTGGTCATCCTGTTGGTTTGGACCAACTCTGGCTTCTACAAAGCCCTCGCTCATTGGGAGATTGAGCAGGACGCTATCTACCATGCCACTGAGATGAACGATAGGCCATACCCTATCAGTGAGGAGCAAGACGATCTACTGCATTCAAACTATGATGCAGATCCTATTTACTGGGCTAACCAGGATAACTGAAGTCGGCAACTTTGTTCCTAAACATGGGGTAATGTTACAGTTACGTATACCCCTATTTTCTTTTCCTCTTCTTCATTGTATTACATCATGACCGCGCCACTTCTTATCGTGCCATCACTAGACTTATCTCTGACTCGTGTCTCAGTTGACTAATCTGTATTACATCACAATCACCATTGCCGTCACTAGATGACTCATCCTTATCTCTGACTCATCGTCCTTATCTCTGACTCGTCAATGACGTTATGTACCTGCCCTAAAGTACCTATGTCTATATAAGCTCAGTCATGTACTTAGCAGATCTTCACTTTAATCTACTAGGTTCTACCTGATAAATCCTTTGCTTAGGATCTCCAATCCTAAGTCGTCTGATTACTGATATTCAAGTCAGAGACACTCTCTTTGGCTTGTCTTATGACCCTTGCATTTGCGAGGTCTTGATCCAACGTCAGACGTTGCTCTTATCGAGTATCTGTTGTTGCGCCTATCCTAGTTTGCCATAACAGATAGGGGATCCAGGAATGAGTTGGATATGGGGTCTGGAAACAGGTCTGGAAAGCGTGGGAATATGATGGGATCTATGTCTGGCATACAGGATATGACAGCTTATAACTTTGTTATGGCTTCAGGGGGATTACCATCCAGAGTTACAGTTCTGGCTAGATACCCCGGATGGGTGTGCCTGGCTGCAGACTGAAGGGGTGGAGGACTGGCTGCTGACCCAGAGGAGGATGGACTGGTTGCTGATGGATGGGGGGAAACAGTGGTTGTGGACCCAGGCCAGGAAAGATTGGCTGCAGACAGAGACTGGGCAAGACTGGCAGGCATGGTGGTTGACGACCCAGGCTGGGGAAGACTGGCTGCAGACAGAAGCTGGGAAAGACTGGCTGCAGACTGATGGACAGGAAGATTGGTTATGGACCCAGGCTGGGCAAGACTGGCAGCAGAGCGGTGGGCAGAAATGGTGGTTGATGACCAAGGCCAGGGAAGATTGGCTGCAGACAGAAGCTGGGAAAGACTGGCTGCAGACCATTGGACTGTTACGGCAAACCATAGGTCGACTAGGATAGGTGTGACAATAGACACTTGATAAGAGTGACGTCTAAAGCCGGGTCAAGACCTCACAAATGTAAGGCTTCTTAAGACAAGCTAGAGAGAGTGTCTCCGACTTGAATATCGATATCAGACACTTTAGGATTGGGGGTCCTAAGTGAAGGATGTTCTGGATACAACCTAGTAGATTAAAGTGAAGTCTACCTAAGTACATATCAAGGTTTATATAGGTACGGCCTACATTAGGGCAGGTTCATATACGTCATTGAGTCGAGTCAGAGATAAGGGATGAGGTCATCTAGACGTCATCGGTCGAGTCAGAGATAAGGGGTGAGTCACCTAGCGACAGCACATGGCGATCGTGATGTAATACACAAGTATGGAAGGTCTAGCAATGGCACAGCCAGGTGTGGTCGTGACGTAGTACACAAGTAGGACGAGAGAAAAGATAGGGGGGCACCTACTACTGTAACATGGACAGGGTGATTGGTTGTGGACCCAGGCCAGGAAAGATTGGCTGCAGACAGAGACTGGGCAAGACTGGCAGGAGAGTGGTGGGCTGGAATAGTGGTTGACGACCCAGGCCGGGGAAGATTGGCTGCAGACTGAGGCTGGGTGAGATTGGCTGCAGACAGAAGCTGGGAAAGACTGGCTGCAGACCAGTGGACAGGAAGATCAGCTGTGGACCCAGGCTGGGCAAGATTGGCTATGGACAGAGACTGGGTGAAATTGGTTATGGACATATTGCAGGAACTACTGGCTGCAGTACAATGGGCAAGACTGGTTGCAGACCCAGGGCGCAAGAGACTGGCTGCAGACTGGAAGTGGGCAAGATTGGCTGCAGACAGAAGCTGGGAAAGACTGGCTGCAGGCCAATGGACAGAAAGATTGGTTGTGGACCCAGATCAGGCGAGATTTGCTGCAGACAGAAGCTGGGAAAGACTGGCTGCAGGCCAATCAACAGGAAGATTGGTTGTGGACCCAGGCCAGGAAAGATTGGCTGCAGACAGAGACTGGGAGAGACTGGCAGTGGTGTGGTGGGCAGAAATGGTGGTTGACGACCCAGGCCGGGTGAGCTTGGTTGCAGACAGAGGCCAGGCGAGATTGGCTGCAGACAGAAGCTGGGAAAGGCTGGCTGCAGACCAATGGACAGAAAGATTGGTTGTGGACCCAGGCTGGGCAAGATTGGCTATGGACAAAGACTGGGCAAGATTGATTATGGACTTATTGTGGGAAATACTGGCTGCAGTACAACAGGCAAGACTGGTTGTGGACCCAGGGCACAAGAGACTGGCTGCAGACTGAGAGCGGGCAAGATTGGTTGCAGACCCAGGACACAATAGACTGGCTGGAGACTGAGAGCAGGCAAAACTGGTTGCAGACTCAGGGCACAAGAGACTGGCTGGAGACTGAGAGTGGGCGGGACAAGTTGCAGACCCAGGGCACACGAGACTGGCTACAGAAGCAGGATGGGCGAGGTTGGCTACAGACACCATGCAGTCAAGCATGGCAGTTGACCACCATCTGGGTGACCATGGAAGAATTTTTAAGTACTTCTGATGTGATCAGAGAGTATGTTATCTCTCCAGAATTGTCTTGGCATCCATCTTTCCAGGCAATCCAGCAGTTCAGTGCCTTGCTGGATTACTTGATGTTTCCAGTGTTTCTGGCATTTAGGCAACAGACTCATTCCACCACAACATTACCAGACATGGCAATCGTCTATGCTATGAAAACCCTTTCGATTTTCGCAGACGAAGCACAGAAACGAAGCCGATCGGCCTCAGGCGCCCTCAACTACGCATGTCAAAATTGGGCCGTTCATCTGTCGCAAGCTCCGAAACCATGGGATCAGAGGCTCGCCCATACATTTCAGTCTTTCTGGAATCGCAATCTTCTTTCCTGGCTCGAAAGGCAGTGGTGCTTGAAGGATTTGCCATCTTGTCTCACTATTCTGTCTGAAGGCGAGAAACTTGCAAAGGTGCTCGTGCCCCAAGTAATTTTCTAGACTCACAACTGACCTGCTACAGGAACATCTCCAAGCTCCTGGGTCACATCAGTAACCAGTCTGAAGTTGCCGATTTTATGCCACACATCATACTAATACCGTGTTGTTATCGCACCTTGATTTCTTGCTGTTAGTACACTGTTCATATGTTTACGGTATCGTGTGATGCATAATTTGTTTTCGCCATCTCCTCTGACTTGAAAGAAATCCTACGTTCTGTAATCCTCGTATGATCGTTGCACCTGGCAGAGCGTGTCAACAAACTCCACTACATATATCATCTCAGTGTACGAATCATTAACGACCGGTTGAAGACTCAAGAGAGCTTACTCGGTATTCAAGGCCACCGGCACTTGTCAAAAGAACGTTCAGGCCTTACTTTCGCATCTCGGCCAAATTTTCAAACACTTGGTACATTTTTCACGATGTGGTTGGTCAACCAGCCCATTTACTCAACTGGCACCCAAGGCCTGAGTATTTGGTACACTGCGGAGTGTTAACGTTCATCCACCGTGAGAGTGAGAGTGCGAGTAAATACAACTGAGCATCTCGTCTCATCATACACGCTTGAAGATCTTACATATAGGCATCCAAACAATATCAACAAGGATAGTGCTCTGGATAGACGAATTGATCTCAAGATGTGTCACCTGGCGTGATGATATCGCTCTGGATATTTCCAAAGGTCACAGAACGCAAGGCTGGGAGGAGTTGATCGCGAACATCACCTGTAATACTCACCAGAGGCTCTTTAATAACGTAAGCGATGTTCAACCCTACGTGTCTAGAGGGGATTCTGTGTGCTCCATCGCGAAGATAACGAGAGGCACTGCTGTAGCTGTTGTCTTGGGAGTGAACTTGAAGACGACATCATCAGCGGAAAGCATCAACAACGCGTATATAGTTGCGATGTTCTTGTGGAATTCTGGGTCTGGTCACCTGCGGGAAGGAAGATGGAAGGCAGTGTCCGAATTCAAGCTTCAAGGCTGGCTTCAGGGGCCGGGAATGGGCTTGATTGAGCTAGTCGAGCAGCATGGAAGCGTCCGCATCTGCCTGACATGGGCCCCAGATCGCTGCCTGTCAATCAAGGATCGCGATCACGACATGAAGACATTTTATAATGGTTTACGGGAAGGAAGTGGACGGTGTCGATCGATAGGCAGCAGCCTGCGGATAATATAGATCGCCAGAAGTTGCAAAAACAAGTGACAGCGGTGGTTTTTCCTCCTTGTACCATGGCAGTGGCGCTCCGCACAGGCCATGCAAGAGAGGATGTAAGAACCATTCAAGAGTATCGTGAGGTAGGTCGTCGAGATTGATATATGGACCAAGCGTGTTGATGATGTCCTTTCCTTCGGGCATCCTAATAAACCATGAGCCGCCAACGGCGTGGAACCATTGCTGAAGCATAGTGAGCACAAAGCACAAGGTGACGTCATAGCTACAGTGCACATCCACACGAAGTGTTGCTACATCTTCAATGCCGACATGGCTAAAGATGGGCGGAAACCATTTATTGCTGGTGTAGGCAGTGAAATACAGAGAATTCAATGCTTTCGCATATACCAAGACCGAAGGGGATGGAGAGGGACGTTTTGAACTAGCCTGAAAAGCCCACGATCTGAGACCAAGTAACACGAAATGCATGTTTATATGGTCGATGCTAGGATAGGAATGGTATAGACGCATCGCAAACACTATATTTGCGTACATTTATACCATTCCTACCCTCCATTTCCTTCTATTGCCCAGACTCGAAAGAAAACACATCAGTATCCCATATTAGAAAGGGTATGAAATGGGAACATCGAAAAGCTGAAAACACTGTAGACAGGTCGTTTCTCATGACAGATATCAAGATCCCTGAACGCTGCCTCTATGTGATCTTACCCAAGAGTCCACCTTGCTCTTGTCCCCAACGAGTCCATGCTCGGCCTTCAAATGCCGACGAAGATCATACGCACGAGTCAAGATATGATCGCAGTGCGCTGAGGAACCAGAAAGCGATGTTTCTGGAGGCAATAGCAGTAGATCCTCGACGTTGGGGTATGGACACCGTATAGTTCTTGATGTTGGCATGCGAGTGCGGAGGGAGTAAGCATGTCCGGTGATGCGGTCGATGCTCAAGTGCGCTGCCGAGTCTGCCGGTTCGTTATCGGGACAATCAGTATCAGTGTCTGTGGATGTGGCACTGTCTGACTCGGACGGATCTGTAACAGATTGATCGCTCCGTGCGCTATGGATCTTGGCCAGATGCCTTTCGAGGAGTTTTTTATAGCCAAAGGCACTGGAGCAATGTTGATGTGGGCAAACATGATTTCTGTGGCCCAGATGAATCACATTGTTGTGCGTCGTGAGGGCTTTCATCTGTGCATGGCGTTAAAATTGACTGAAAAGAAAGATCCATCGACGATCGCACAGATTTGAATTCTTTCCCGCATTTGTCGCATTTCCAGTCTCTGCCCACTTCTCCGCCACGTCTACGTTTGCGAGGCAAGTCTGATGGTCCTACGTCTGCTAGAGTGGCTTCTAACTCTTCTTGTTCATGTAGTTTCTGATGAGCGCGCAGATTGTGTTGGGAAGCGAAGGTTCGTCCATTGCATGAGGGATGCATACATGTCGGAGGGTGGGCCTCGCGTATATGAGCCTGGAGGGACGTCCATGTCGGGTAATATGTAGGGTCAGTGTTAGATGAAGGTAAGCAGTGTGGGTGTGCACACGTATAACGTTTATCTGAACGAATGATGAATCATCATGCGCACGGACGTGAAGGTGTACGAACCGTCATGTGTCTTGACGTGACCTTTTAGCTTTTGGTTCGTATCGAACGATTTGGTGCACCCTGAGTGTGTGCACATGTAAGGTTTTGTACCTGGGGGTGCGTGCGCTTGGCAGGTGTGAGATCGTAGCTGATGGTGCTTGGAAAACGCCTCTTCGCAGCCCTCTATCGTACACTGAGAAGACTAAATTAGTGTGGATGACTTGGATAGTGGAGATAGCACATACAGCATACGGTTTATCCCCGCTGTGCATATTCTCATGGACATGGAGGTGCTGGAGGGTCCAGAACCGTTTCTGACAGGTTGCTGATTCCGTACACACATAAGGGCGTTCTGACTCGGGAAGATGGCTTTTTGCATGTGCTTGAAGATGGGATTCACGCAGATAAGACTTTCGACAAGTCGTGCAGACGTAGGGACGCTGTTTGAGTTGATTAGCACATAGTGGGCGTAAAAAAAATCCCCACGTCACCTCTCCTGTATGGGACCTTATGTGCTCTGCTAACCTGCAAGCTTTTGAGTAGGACTTTGTGCATCCAGAATACGTGCAAGGATGACGGGCTTTCTTTGAGGAAGGCTCTGGGGTATCGTAGACGGCGAGATTCGCAGTTGAAGTCGATGGTTCGGGTTGTGGACTCGCAGAAATGTGTAGAACATATCTAGTAGCCTTGCGTTTCCCAAGGACTGTCGTCGATGACAACGCGAACGACATACTGATCGGCCCGAGCGCTGTCTACTTATAAATTATGAAAGTGGAGCAGAAGCAAGCTTGAATTTATATTTTTACCGATCGGGGTTTGCGTGTGCTTAACTAGTACTTGTTCCCGCCCGCTCAATGGTCATGCATAGCCTGTCGGCGCCTACACGAAGAGAGGCCATCCTACTCATTTTCGTATTCGTTTCATTATTATTGTTCTCAAGAACGGGCTATGATACATCCAGGGTTAAATTCTGGGACGTCGATAAGTCAGACACATCGCCTACGGCGCAAGTCGAGCCTTGGAGGACACGAATAACATGGTCGAACGGGCACGTACCAAACACCCGTGTGGTGTCTCACGTCCCTGGTACGTTCTTGCTTCAAGTCGTCGGAGCCGTCCCAGGCTGAGTAGCCTCCCATAGGATGGACTATTTTTGATAACCTCTTTGTCTTGAACGGCACTGTTTTTGTCGTGACGGATTTCCCATCAAGTATTCCCGACCGTCTCACCATCACTTCTACCGCCGTGAATATATTCAATGGTGAAGAAGCTGTAAATAGTCGAACCCCTGGGGACCGCGAGATGCGAGTTATTTCGACTGATCAAGCTCAAAAACTATTCGGTTCAAGCGCCGAGTCGATTGATGGCGTCACAGTGAGTGATAAGAATCATTCAACTTGCGCTAGTTGCTCAACTTTGGATAGTGGCTCGTGAACGATCCTCCTCAATTGTAAGTAACAGGGGCTAGCAACCAACTAGAGCTCATTTCAAATGCCAGCATTACCCACTATTATCACTGGTCGGCTGAACTCTTCTTTGGGTTCTGGCGGACGTATTCTTCATTAGACACTGCCATTGATGAGATGGGGAAATCTACGCTTCCCGCTCTTCGCCGGATATTCTTTGCCCATGTGGATGCAGACCATTGGAGGGATTATGCCTTGATGAACCAATGGGTCTTGCGCAGCGCCTTCCCCTCTTTGACAACAGAATACTCTTACGACTGGGAAGATCGCGCAGCTATGGGACGCCCGATGATGTTGGACCGCGTGATCTTTACTGACCGAGCCGCCGCCATGCATGGCGAACATTTCTTGAGTACCGGGCGAACAGCATCAGAGCCTTCCGCTTTGCCTGGGAGTGCGCATTGGTGGAGTACGATTCGCGCGAACGTTATTCGCGTTTGCGGGCTGGACCCGAATATAGCGGGTGATATGGCGCAGACGCCTGTTATCACGTACGTATCGCGTCAAGAGTGGGGGCGTCGTATGCTCATACAGGAGGATCATGAGCGTCTTGTGGAGGAGCTTTATAAGCTTCGAGACCTGTATGGGTACGAAGTGAACGTCGTTAGCATGGACAAGCTTTCTCGAGCAGAGCAGCTTGCTCTCGCGGCGAGAACCACGGTTTGTGCTAGTTTGTATTTTTTTAGTTTGGTATGACTGACGATGGGGTTTTGTAGATCATGATGGGTGTCCATGGTAACGGCCTTACGTCGCTAGTGTGGATGAGGCCATCACCTCGAGCTACGGTAATGGAGTTTTTCTTTCCAGGAGGTTTTGCACAAGATTATGAGTACACCACGCGGGCTCTTGGCATGGTACATTACGGGTTCTGGGGCGACCAGTGAGCGCGTTTGTTTTGTTGTGGCGCCATTGTCTGATATAACTGTGCAGGTACTTTACGAGCCCTGACACTCCGGAGCAGGCGTACCCTCCAGGGTTCCAGGGAACGAGCATTCCTATAGATGGAGCTGTTGTGGCGAGATTGTGTCACGAGAGGCTTCTACTCCGGTAAAATTTACTGGGCTGGTCTTTGATGAGATAGACAATAGATCAAGTTTGATCCGCTCGGCCGTGGATTCCGCTTTGCTACTTGACTGACTTTATGAGGCCGGGACTTTTGTAAGGAGTGTTAGTACTTGTAGTATCTTACCCTTACTATTAAAACATTAGGAGTTCTATTCCTTTATGCCTACTTTCACATCTTCACTATCGACATGCGTACCAAAGCTTGAAGGACTGAATGTTAGACACCCAACAAATGGTGAATTGGAGTGAGGTTAGATCTGGGGCAAGACTGTCCACAGAACTAGGGTAACAGCGGTCAGACAGAGAATATGGATATGGATGTGTCGCACATGCTTGGCGCGCAGGCGTATATATGAGGAAAGGAAGTATAGATTAGAATGAACAGCGAGGGGGGGCTCACGGTGCTCTGCAATTGTAGACAACAAAACGGCTATCAACCCAAGGGGGTGAGTGACGCGGCATGATATAGATATGTATTTATAGCCATGTACGATGATACTTCGATATCATGGAGGTACATCGGCGTGTAAGATGAATCGAATTCGAAGTAGGCGCTTCTCATGAGAGATTTCGACAATTTGGTGTATCGTGCATTTTGGCAGCGACAGAACTGAGAAGTGTCAGCAAGGCTACCTTTCCGATGGTTCACAACGACGCTCGCCTGTTCCAGCCATACATTGATCGTGCAGGGTGCACCTTGCGCATGAGAATCGGATTGGTGGTGAGACTAGCCTCTGGGATATTTCTGAGTCACCGGCGTTGTTGTCACTGCTTCTTTCCGTCTCGGACATCTCGAGTTGCTTGTATTGCTCTCGTTGACCTCTTCCCTTAGGATTTCGTATCTCTGTCATGTCTTTTGAGGATTCCTGCGCAAGATCAACTTCTCAGATATTCTCGAAAGACGTTGCATCACAACTTGAAGTGGAATATAATATATATTACACGCACGCTAATCATCCAACGCATCCAGTAAATTCTCCGCCTTTGCCTTTTTCCACCTCTTCTCAGTAACTCTCATAATATCCGGGAACCACTCCCCAAGCTTGCCCTCCACTTCCCGTCCCAACACCATATCTGCCAGCGCCTTCCCACTTAACCATGCATGCACCATCCCCTCGCCTGAATACCCAGCTGCGATCCATTCTCCCGGCGCAGCACCCACATGCATCCCCTCCCCTTTCTCACTTTTCACAACCGAACTCAATGGTGGCTCGCTCCTTCCAGATATCACACGCGGCAAACGGCCAACCCAAGGTATCAAATCCGCCGAAATGCCCAAAATACCACTCCACAACGCCTTGACGCGTCCCTCTGCCCACTCCCCTTCGCCCCCCTCCAAAGGCACCCCCTCCCTCCCCCAATTATTCTCCCCAAAATACCTAGGAAGCACACCAGATAAATGCGCCCCGATACGTGTGCTATACGTCGTATCGTCCGTGTTTCCCATCGCTTCGTATCCTTCGTCCCCGTCTTGCGCGAATCCGCCGCCTAGCATGAGCTCGCGTTCTCCTGTGGGGAGTTGGGTGAGGTAGTCATACCCTATTGGTCGGGTGTAGAAGACGAACGAGCGGTGGGTGGCGGGATTGGAATCGGGAATAGGGAGGGATTGTCCGGGGCGTTGGGCTGACATGTTACCTCGGAAAGGGATGATTTTACCGCGCAACTTTTCGAGGAGGGTTGCTGCCCAGCCGTTGGTTGCGTGGATGATGTGTGGGGTTGTGATGATCCCGCGGGAGGTGGAGAGGGTGTAGTAGGGGTTAGAATGTGTTGGAGGTGAGATGGAGGTGCATGGTGTATTGGTACAGAGTGAGAAGCTGTGGGTGGTAGGTCAGTTTCATTGGTTTCGATGGGAAGAGGGGGTCATTTACCGCTCGGGGTATCGTGATAGAAGCTTTGCGAGGATTCCAGTCACGAATTGGTATGGATGGATTGCGCCTGCGCTGGAAGATATGCAACCCAGCGTATCAGATGCCAGGCGGTATTTCTGGCCCGAAGCATAAGTTTCTCTTCTATGACCGTGTCGTAAAACGTACCTCGATAGCCTCTTTTGCTTCGTACACCTCATGGTGCTCAGCTTCGAAGGGAAGGTCTGCTTTATACGTCTGGACCTTTGTCTTCGCCTTCTCGAACATTTCCGAGTTATAAAACACATCTACAGATTCTACCTCTCGCCACTGAGATTCTGCAAGAACGCCTTCCTGCTCTGCGACGCTTCGTAACTCCTCGAGATGCGCCAACCTCAATTTAATCATTTTTTGAGCTACAACTTGTCCGTGATCACGCTTGAGCGAGGTGTAATCATGATATAGAGGTGGTGAGATATGCCCTCCGTTTCTATTGAGGATGTTAGTCCGCTACTTTACGAAAGAGTCGATACGAGATTTACCTCCCAGTCGCCCCAGAACACGCATCTCTCGCTTCCAACATAACAACTCTAACATCATGCCCCTCAGCACTTGCGCTATCCAAAAGCCTCCTCACAACCGACGTCCCAGTAATACCCGAGCCAATAACGACAAAGTTGGCATGTGCGGGGAGCTGGGAAACATGAGTGGCGATGGGGGAGGGTGGGTAGGACCAGAATGAACGACTGGGATTTGGGAGTGGGAGCCCTGGAGAGCTCTGGATGCGTGCTTGGAGAGTTTGGAAGGTCTGGAGGTTGTCGAGGAATTCGGCTAGTGCTAGTCGAGCGAGGGAGAATGTGTTGCCCATAATCGCCGGAAGAAAGCGGTTGTAACTTGTGGCGTGTGCGCAGTTTGTAATTTGTCGTTTTCTACGTTTTTTTTTTTTTGATTCTGCCAATGTGCCCACAATGCATCTTCGTCTTGTAGATCAACATGCCATCCTAACGTTTCCTATGGGAAACATTCTCCGTTCAAGCTTCAAGTTCCATCACAAAGAGTCAGCTCGGTGTGTCGGTACAATGCCATTTTTTCTGTACTGACATTTCACTTTTGTCTCCATGAGATCAACTCGAGAGTGAAACGCAATCGGAGGGCCGCTGTTGAGATCTGAGATGTTGAACTTCACGTTGATCATTAGCTCACTGCGGCATGGTGTTCACCACCACATCGAACACGCCATCTTCAAGACATTGGCAGCGGTATTGAAGGTTGCATGTTTGATGTGATGGCATCTCGTTTTGTGTTATCGTCTGACCCAGTTATTACTGGTATCTTCACAGTGAGCGGTACTCATTAATCAGTGTCGAATATCTTTCTAATTTGCTTTGATGTGACTCCACGCATGATACCCCACACCATTAATATGTTTTAGTGTTACTTTGGAGCGCTGACGTGGGTTGAACTTGGAGTCCTTTGTTGAAATGCATAGCCTGTGTTCATCGATTATATTAAATATGGAGTCATCCTCTCCAAAAACAATATTTCGAGTCATTCTTCATCCGAGCGCAACGCTCTGAATTTGGAGTGAAATCATCGTTGGGGGAATGTGAAAGGCGATTAGTCTGCCAGGTCATCAACTGTTTTACATGGTGAGCGCTCGTTCTCGAATTCAAATGTACACTGATATGATCCCGCGTGTAATACTTTACGGCTGCAATGTATCGACCAATCATCAACATGCACCGGCAACCAAACATTAATCATCACCCTGTTCCAGGCGCCCAAGAAGACTCGGTGGTTCTGTGCTATAGGGCCCACTTACATTTTCGAACCCTTATTATCGACAAGGGCGGTACCTTTAGGTGCCATTCTGCGCTGAGCTGCTGGCACATGCGATTATCGTCTGACGGGATATTTAGGACAAGAAAAGCAGTCTGCCTATCAATCAATGGTATCCACACGCTGAGTGCCCAGTGTCAAATGTCAAAGTGCGCTGATACGACCCTACACAAACCAAATACTTTAGCCGTTCAGCGGCTAACGATCATCCTGCTCCACGAGCCAATGAAGAGGTTAAGTTTCGAGGCATATGTTAGTACTCCTATTGTCAATTAATGAGCCCTCTGACGCCATCTACCCGATAGTGAACCCTGAGTCGCATTGATCCGTATCTTCTGTCTTGCACGTTGGTTTGTGCGACTGATAAGGCTTCTCGTGCATATCGTACTACCGACAGGCACCTACCGGGTCGAATGGGGAAGTCTGTTTAATGACTCCATGCCAATCATAGTCGCATGTATCCAGCGCTATCTAAGTACGGACTCATCCGAGTCAGGCACTATCCGGATGAGAACTTGCGTCACAGTCTCGCCAGTTTAATGTATTGCCAAATCAGAGTCATTGGCAGCACCCTAGGCCTTTCTTTCGCGTGGTATAATCGGGAAGCTCTTTCCCATTTGAGTTGCCATCTTCGCATGCGACCGCAAGGCATCTACCGAGCCTTGATCTGGAATTACATGTCAATGAGCGTCTAAGAATCACATGGATGGATGAAACCGCTGGCATCCAGCTATTTTTTTTTCTCTTCGTGGCACATCGAGCACTCATAGGGTTCCGTTCGAGTCTGGAAAGGCCCGTGCAGGGTATATCGCACGCGGGGATATCTTCGAACTTGAACTAGCCTTGGACCAATTTCATGGACACCTTGGAGACACCGGTTCTATGTCATAGTGTCGAAAAGTGCCTTGCGCCACGGCCGGAACTGTCTAGGGCTTGCTTTGATGTCATGTAGATCACTGAAATCCAAATTTTGCTGTCAAGTCTTATATTCACCTTATTAAGGACTAATAACTACCATTAGTGAAATTATGACATGTTAAGGTGTAGAGTATTATAAGGGTAACCTCTGTAGCCAACAACTAATGGTACAAGGGTGATTTGACAACCCTCTTATTCATACTGGAATTGGCAGCATTACTTCTGTGTGATGAGTCATTGCAACTACTGACTCATAAATATGATATGATGTCTGGAATGGATTTCATTGCACAATTGTGTCATCTCAATTGCAGATAGTTGTTGTGATCACTGTGTTAGCCCTAGGGAACAATTTAATCTGTTAAGGCAATAAGGTGCATCAGCAGGAGTATTGTGTTATGAACTAGGATAGTTCTAATGACAGATGCCTTGATAAGAGTCAGGACCTCTGCTGAGAATCTATGTTCAGTGATAAGCCAAACATTCGAGGTAAGCTAAGACAGAGGGAGTGCCTCTGACTTAAAGTATGATTCAGACAACTTAGGATTGGTGGTCCTAAGTGAAGGAAGTTCCAGGTAAAACCTAGTAAGATTAAAGTAAAGAACTACAGTGGTAAGAGTCATGTATTTATAGGGAACAACTATGGAAGGTTTAGGGCAGGTGCAAGTAAGTAGTGATACAAGCATATAGGGATTGGCATGGGTAGGGGTAACCCACCTGGGTCACAGGTAAGGGTACCTCATGGGTATGGGTGCAGGTAGACACACTGGGTACCCCCCACCCATCAAGCAAGGTACCATACCCATCACACCAAAAATGGTGGTTTTGCACATGGTACATATATTAAAACTATACAGCATCAAGATAACCTTATTTCAGTCACTACAAACAAAGCTCTCACAGATTTCGAAGTTCAACTTTGAGAAGCCCACCATATCTCCATCCACCACAATGTTCAGCAAGCGTGTTACAAAACTGACAGAAAAGGCAGCACAGGCTCTTGCAGAGGGTGGCCAAAAGCTGAAATGGAAGATTAGTGCAAGTAGCCAAGAACTTTCGCAGGGCAAAAAACAAAAGAAAAAACCTTCAGCATTGAAGAACAATCCTTCGACATCTGAAGAATCAGTCGCTACAAACCCCACTTCTCACACTGTGAGCTGATGAGCTGCTGTACAAACAGAGGAGGAGGACAATACCTCTTCCAATGCTATCATTGTTGACTCATCATCCAACACAAGTACTGAAGCAGACATATCAGATGCTGAGGCATCAGATGACGAGCTCAGCAAGTCATTTATCCCTGTATAATATCATTATGTTAATAAGCCTTCATTTCCATCAGCGCAACTACAGAAAGGATGGACATCACCAGTATATGCCTTCTTTGAGCCAGCACCAAATATTGAATACACTGATGGGAGGTGTGTTAAGGTCGTATTCAAAGGATAACTGGATCTGAAGGGCTTTGGCCTCAGCTTGTGTGCTGTGCCCCTTACCTGAGTATTGCCCCTTATTTCAGGAAGGCAGGACTAATGCGTCCGGAAGGTCGGACAAGTAGCGTAATGGATCCGGATGACTTCCGGATGAGGGATAAGTATCGTAGGGCTAATCTGGATGAGTCCAGACTAGAAACTAATGGTAGTGGACTGTCGGAGACAGAGGTGGATATGGATAGACTATAGGAATCAATCCCAAGTCTCGGAGGGTGACAAGAGTAGAGATACTCAAGTCCAGAGGACAGGAATGAGTAGAACTAAGATGATATTTGAACTCAGGTACTACAGAAAGTTACAGGAGGTTATATACTATAGGTATCTAATGGAATGATCAATCAGCAGAGTCCGAGGCTATGTATGAAGCATGTGGATAGTCTATTGGTAAGTAGAAATGGATCACAAATCATGAAACGGAAATGAAACATAGGTAGTGGATAAGGGAGCAGGATGGATATACAGATAACCGAAATACCGGAGTTAGGGGGTTACTGAAAGGGGACAAGCACTGGTTGTGGATTCGGATGAGTTGTGGACCAGACCAGACAAGTAGACAGGTTGAATGATGAGATGTTGGAGGGAGATAAGATGCAGATAGGATTGGAGATAAGATGTGGATCTGAGAAGAGATAAGGGTCGGATCTGAGATCCTGGATATGCAGATATGACAAGGTGTTGGAATGGCAAGCATGCTGCAGCTGAGAAGTGTTCATTGTCCATCTTGTATGTTCCCATTATTGTCTTTTGCCTGTCTTATATGTTCTTGTTACACCATTTACCATTATAATACTGAATCTTTATTTGTTTTCCTTTGTACTTACAGAATCCATTGATCTCATGGGCCAGCGCCTTACGTCTTTTGTTACAAGTCTCAGATACTTATTCACTCGCACAAGAGCATGTGAGCTATTTAGTTAGCTACAGATTTGGACTAACACCTCAGACGTTTGCCTTTGCATGCACAACTGAGAGTATCTGATTGTTACAGATCCACGCGAGGCTGTTATAACTTTCACAGGTTATGAGCCCTGAGTTCTGAAGGAGCTCAACATCTCACACATTTCAATTGCCAAAAGCTGCTATACACAATGTCTACTACTGTGCCCATCACCATGGATACCCTGCCTACAAATGTGCCTAAACTCAATATCAAAGGCACCAACTGGGTGATATTCTCGCTGTGCTTCCAGATCACTGTTGAAGCAAAGGACTTATGGAAACAATTTGATGGAACTAATCCAAGGCCTGTCAGACCATCCATGATGTCTGGGGGAATGACCACCATATCTCCTCCTGACCCCATAGCACTCACTCAGTGGCAGAAACACAAAAACCTTGCAAAACACTTGCTTACCCAGTGTATCCCTGATTCTACTGTGTTACATGTGTGGAACTTGTCTGATGTTGTCACAATGTGGAAGGAGATTGTGCGTGAATACACTGAGAAGGGTGCTTATGTGCAGACTGACCTCTGTACCAAGTTTTTAGAGTCGAAGTGTCCAGGTGGAGGAGATGTGCACATGTTCTTTGATGAGCTTCATGCCAAGCGTGATGAATTGTCAGCAGTAGGAGTCCAGATAGAAGAAAAAGATTACTGGTCAACTATAATCCAGTCCCTTCCTAACCATTTGGCTGCTTTTGCCTCCAGACAACTTGCCATAGCCTGACTCTACAGTCCCACCCAAACTATTGACCCTGACATCCTGATCTCATTGATCATTGAAGAGTCTGAATGTTGCAACAGAAAGGACACCTGCATGACACAAACCAATGGTGCCAAAACACATGGCACTGATGAGGCCATGGCAGCCACAGACTCGTCCTCCCATGGATGCGGAAACAGGGGAGGTTACAGAGGCTCACATCATGGAGGACAAGGTGGGGCTAACAGACCCTGCCCACCTTGCTGGAACTGTGGTTTGCAAGAGCACTTCAAGGTGAAGTGCCCTGAACCAGACAAAAGTCAGTCTGCAGGAACCAACCGCACCACACAAGGGTCTGCCCATGCAGCTGCTGACTCTGATTCTGAGAGTGACAGCATCTTTGCTATTGATGAACTGTCAGATTTTGAGACTGAGAACTCAGTACCAGACTTGCTCACCCTATCTGAAACCTCCTACAATAACAATCCCCTCCTCAGTGCTATGTCAGAAGATGATGATCATTTCTCTGAAGTAGGAGAAGATGCTGCCTCCTTAGACAATCCCAACTGGACTCCTATTGGAAGTTTCAGTGACAATGAGCAAGCCGAGACTGATGGCAAAGTAGCTGCTGAAGTCAGTCCCAAGGCCAAAGGTGATGGACCCATTGTTGAACTATATGACTCCAGCTCTATGCACCATATCTCCCCATTCAAAGGGAACTTTGACACTCTCTCCACCATTCCTCCAAAATCATCCACAGCTGCAAACAAACAGTTGTTTAATGCTGTAGGAATTGGTGAGATGATTATAGAAGTACTGAATGGTGTCGATGTGTCCAAACTTTGCCTCACTGAAGTTCTTTCCTCACCTGAAGTGGGATATATGCTTGTCTCTATCGGATGCCTTGACAAGCTCAGCTATTCAGCAACCTTCATGGATGGAAAATGTATCCTTCAAGACCCCACCAAAGAAGTCATCAGGCAGATTCCAAAGACATCCAAGGGGTTATACTGTGTAGTACATGATGAGAGCAGTGGAAGCATACATGCTGCAATAGAAACAGTTACTGTGATGGAACTCCATAGGCACAGGGGGCACATCGCACCCAGTGCTGCTTGAAGACTTGCTGAAAATGGGTTAGTGTCTGGTATCAAAGTTGACCTATCGTCAGGAGAACCTACCTTCTGCAAATCATGTGTCTATGCCAAAGCCACACAAAAGCCTGTCAAGAAAGTTTGTGAAGGGGAGCAAGTGAGCAAGTTTGCTGAAGGGGTTCATAGCGACCTCTGGGGACCCACACCTGTTGCCACCCTTGGAGGTTGCATGTACTATATCAGCTTTACAGACGATAAAACTTGCCTTACTTACCTGCACCTCCTCTGCTGAAAAAGTGACACTTTCAATGCCTACAAAGAGTTTGAGGCATGGTGTGAGACCCAGCACAATGCAAAGGTCAAGGCACTACACTCTGACCAGGGAGGGGAGTACCTGGGTAAAACCTTCAGCATTCATCTCAAAGCTGCAGGAATGAAGCAAAAACTCACTGTCCATGATATGCCACAACATAACAGTGTTGCTGAATGGATTAACTGCACACTGGTAGAGAAGGTACAAGCTATGCTCCATGAAAGTGGCTTACCACACACCCTTTGGGGAGAGGCTGTAAGGCATGCAGTATGGTTAAAGAACCACACACCAACACAAGCCCTAGATGGTGGTATGCCCCTTGAGCAGCCACTGGAACAAAGCTGGATCTACAACGAGTGAGACCCTGGGGCTCGAGAGTATGGGTATGCATCAAGGATGGTGACAAGCTTGGAGGTCAAGTAGAGGAAGGATGATGGGTGGGCATAGATGATGCTAGCAAGAACAGGTGCTGAGTATTCTGGCCTGTGAAACACAGAGTCACAGTTGAATGCAATGTCTACTGGGACACTGCAGATAGTGTGTTGTTCCCTTGCAAGGGGGAGGAAGACTTAATTCCTAATGCGATGATAATGACACAGACTTACTCACCTCCTGCACAGACCCCTGCAGTGATGCTTAACAAGCCAAAAACAATGCCAGAAACTCCCAAAGTCCATCCGATCCCTTCAAAAATCCCTGTCCTTTTGACCTTGCCGACACTCAAAATGGTTGCTAGAAGAGTCAGGAAGCCAAGTCAGTGAGTACTTGACATTATTGAGGGAAATGGCACCATACCAAGAGGTGTTCAGCTACCACACACCTTACACCAAGTTGTTGAGGAAGCAGGAATTGAGGGGGAGAATGCAGCCAAGCAGCTAATGTCTCTGCTTGAGGATGATGATCCAGCTGAGCTTGTCTTATCCTTAGTTCAATTCATGGCTGAAGCAGAAGCACTTGAACCTACCTCATTAGCTGAAGCCAAATGGTGCCCTGACTGGCTGCAATGGGAAGCTGGCATCCTTGAAGAACTGGCTGCCCTCCAGACTGCAGGCACATGGGAACTTGCAGACCTTCCAAATGGTGCAAATCTTGTTGGTTCCAAGTGGGTTTTCCAGGCAAAGAAAGATGTCACTGGAAATATTGTCCACTACAAAGCTCAATTAGTTGCACAGGGATATTCACAAGTCCCTGGGGTGGATTATTTTGACACTTATGCACCTGTAGCCAATCTCTCCTCCATTCGAATGACTCTAGCCCTTGCAGCACGATTAGACCTGGAACTTCACCAAATTGACATAAAAGGGGCCTATCTGAATGGAGAACTCAGTAGAGAGGAAGTGATATATATGCACCAACCCCTGGGTTTTGAGTTGAAAGTGCAACTGACCAAGGTCTGCAAATTATGAAAGACTTTGTATGGACTAAAGCAGAGTGGAAGAAGATGGTATCAGAAGCTAGTTGAGATTTTAGTGGAAAAGATTGGACTCACACAATGCAATGTCAACCAAGCTGTGTTTTTCTCATGCACTGTACCTGATGAGCTCACCATCATTGTAGTCCATGTTGATGACTGCACCCTCACAGCTACATCAATGGACCTTATTAAACAGCTCAAGGACAAGATATGGACCTATGTTGAGGTCACTGATCTAGGGGAACTACACTGGCTATTAGGAATTGAGGTTACTCATAACTGTGAGAATTGCATGCTTTGCCTATCACAAAAATCTTACCTAGAATCCATTATAAGGTGTTTCAACTTTGAAGAACTGAAACCAGTTTTAAACCCCATGGAACCCAGCACAAAACTCCACTCAGGCCAATCACCATCTACCAGCACAGAGTACACTGCTATGCACCACATCCCTTATTGCAAAGCTGTTGGATCGCTCATGTATGCATCTCTCAGAACTCATCCTGACATCTTTTACACTGTAACCATGGTATTTCATTTCTCAAGCAATCCTGGAGAAGCACACTGGGATGCAGTGCAAAGAATTTACCATTACCTCATAGGTATGAAGAGCTTGAAGCCCACCTATGGTGGGATAGAAAAGGAGCTAGTAGGATATGCAGACACCAACAGGAGTATGGAGGAAAGCAAGCGAGCAATATCTGGGTATGCTTTCCTGATCGATGGTGGCGCTGTTTCATGGTCATCTAAATGACAGAGAGTGAATATGTAGCTGCAACACATGTGGCAAAGGAAGCATTGTGGCTGCATTCCTTCATTGGTTAGATCTTCACTCCATTCACAGACCCCATCACACTCTTCTCTGATAACCAGTCAGCCATCACCTTAACCAAAGACCACCAATACCATGCTCAAACCAAGCATATTGACATCCATTTTCATTTCATCCATTGGATTATTGAAAATGGCAAATTGCGCCTCGTCTATTGCCCTACCACAGATATGGTCGCTGATACCCTGACTAAGGCATTGCCATCACCCAAAGTCAAACATTTCACTGTAGAACTTGGCCTGCATTTGCCTTGAGGGGGAGTGTTGGAACAGCAAGCATGCCACAGCTGAGAAGTGTTCATTGTCTGTCTCTGTTAAGGTCATACTCAAGGGCTAATGGATCCTAAGGGCTTCTGCCTCAGCTCGTGTGCTGTGCCCCTTACCTGAGTATTGCCCCTTATTTCAGAAGGGCAAGACTAACACGTCCGGAGGGTTGGACAAGTAGCATAGTGGATCTAGATGACTTCCAGATGCAGGATAAGTATCATAGGGCTAATACAGATGAGTCCAGACTAGAAACTAACAGTAGTGGACTGTCATAGACAGAGGTGGATATGGATAGACTATAGGAATCAATCCTAAGTCTCAGAGGGTGACAAGAATAGAGATACTCAAGTCTGGAGGACAGGAATGAGTAGAACTAAGATGATATTTGAACTGAGGTACTACAGAGAGTTACAGCAGGTTATATACTATAGGTATCTAATGGAATGATCAATAAGCAGGGTCTGAGGCTATGTATGAAGCATATGGATAGTCTATTGGTAAGTAGAAATGGATCACAAATAATGAAACAGAAATGAAGCATAGGTAACAGATCAGTGAGTAGGACAGATATACAGATAACCAAAATACCAGAGTTAGGGGATTACTGAAAGGAGATGAGTGCTGGTTGTGGATTCGGATGAATTGTGGACTGGACTGGATGAGTGGCAGATTGGATGATGAGATGTTAGAGGGAGATAAGATGTGGATAGGATCGGAGATAAGATGTGGATCAGATCTGAGATCTGGATATGTGGATATGTGTTAAGGTCACATGCTCAAAGGGGGTCAGATCACAAGGGCTTGGCATCAGCTTGTACACTGTGCCCCTTTCCCGAGTATGTGCCCTTAATTTCCAGGGGCTAGAACAGTTGTCTGGAGTTTCTGGGATTTGACTAGGGTGGATAACGGATGTCCGGATCTGAAATGTGAGATAAATCTGATGGACATCTGGATGTTACTTGGACAAGTGGATAAGACTAATCTGGATGAAGTCCAGACTAGAAACTAACAGGGGATAGACTACCCTAAGGTAGAGCTGGAGATATAGTCTAGGATACAATCCTAAGACTTGGAATATGACAAGAGACTTGGCTCAAGTCTGGAGGACACAGGAATGAGCAGGAACTAAGATGATATTCCAACTAAAGTATTTCTGAGAGTTACAGGAGGTTTATATACTGTAGGTATCATGTAGGAATCAGTCAGCAAACACAAAGGCTATGTATGAAGCATATGCAAAGTCTATTAGTAAGTAGGATGGATCACCAATAATGCATATTGGAAATGAAATGTATGTAACGGATCAATAATCAGAAGGGAAACATAGTTAACTGGAGTCCAGAGACAGGGGAAGTCTAAATGGGGTTGGGCGCTGATATAGAGTTTGGATTCTGGAAGGAAGATAAAGATAGATCAGATCATTGGAGATCCATCCAGAGAAGTGGATTTAGAGTTGAGAGTCCAGAATGGCATATGACAGCATCCCATTTTCATCAAAGATCAGAAACCTCGATCATTGACCATTTTGAATGGGTGCAAGCTCTCTGCAACCTAGCACACAAACTCAGCCCTTGTGTGCATTGTAAGCATGTTTTTATGACATGGATTGTTGTCCACTCACTTCATTTCAGTCTTGGTGTGTTGTTTGTGTGAGTAAGTCACCTTGCCTTTCCCTTTTCTTTCAAATGCAGTTGTGATTGAACCTGTTTTGAGTATGCCTTCCACTACAGTTGTATGTGCTGACTGTGCAGTCTTTGCTTCTTGTACAGCTTCATATGCAGGCACCCCAACAACTCTTAATGTGCTTTGTCATGTTGCTTGTTGATTTTGCATTGCTCTTGTCAAGGTAGTGCCAAACATGCTGTTTGCAATTCTTCCCCAGGCACTTGAAGACATGTGAGCACCTCCTGTGAAAGTTATAACAGCCTTGTGTGGATCTGTAACAATCAGATACTCTGCTCCAAGTAGGTAATGATAAATAAGTGAAAATATAGGTATCTCACCTTGGTTGTGCATGCAAAGGCAAATGTCTGAGGTGTTAGTCTGAATCTGTAGCTAACTAAATAGCTCACATGCTCTTGTGCGAGTGAATAAGTATCTGAGACTTGTAACAAAAGATGTAAGGTGCTGGCTCATGAGATCAATGGGTTTTGTAAGTACAAAGGAAAATGAATAAAGATTCAGTATTACAATGGTAAATGGTGTAACAAGAACATATAAGACAGGCAAAAGACAATAATGGGAACATACAAGACTGTCATATTGTCATATGCCATTCTGGACTCTCAACTCTAAATCCACTTCTCTGGATGGATCTCCAATGATCTGATCTATCTTTATCTTCCTTCCAGAATCCAAACTCTATATCAGCGCCCAACCCCATTTAGACTTCCCCTGTCTCTGGACTCCAGTTAACTATGTTTCCCTTCTGATTATTGATCCGTTACATACATTTCATTTCCAATATGCATTATTGGTGATCCATCCTACTTACTAATAGACTTTGCATATGCTTCATACATAGCCTTTGTGTTTGCTGACTGATTCCTACATGATACCTACAGTATATAAACCTCCTGTAACTCTCAGAAATACTTTAGTTGGAATATCATCTTAGTTCCTGCTCATTCCTGTGTCCTCCAGACTTGAGCCAAGTCTCTTGTCATATTCCAAGTCTTAGGATTGTATCCTAGACTATATCTCCAGCTCTACCTTAGGGTAGTCTATCCCCTGTTAGTTTCTAGTCTGGACTTCATCCAGATTAGTCTTATCCACTTGTCCAAGTAACATCCAGATGTCCATCAGATTTATCTCACATTTCAGATCCGGACATCCGTTATCCACCCTAGTCAAATCCCAGAAACTCCAGACAACTGTTCTAGCCCCTGGAAATTAAGGGCACATACTCGGGAAAGGGGCACAGTGTACAAGCTGATGCCAAGCCCTTGTGATCTGACCCCCTTTGAGCATGTGACCTTAACACATATCCACATATCCAGATCTCAGATCTGATCCACATCTTATCTCCGATCCTATCCACATCTTATCTCCCTCCACCATCTTGTCATCCATCCTGTCCACTCGTCCAGTCTGGTCCACAATTCATCCGAATCCACAACCAGCACTCATTCTCTTTTCAGTAACCCCCTAACTCTGGTATTTCGGCTATCTGTATATCCATCCTGCTCCCTGACCTGTTACCTATGTTTCATTTCTGTTTCATTATTTGTGATCCATTTCTACTTACCAATAGACTATCCACATGCTTTGTACATAGCCTCAGACTCTGCTGATTGATCATTCCATTAGATACCTATAGTATATAACCTGCTGTAACTTTCTGTAGTACCTCAGTTCAAATATCATCTTAGTTCTACTCATTCCTGTCCTCCAGACTTGAGTATCTCTATTCTTGTCACCCTCCGAGACTTAGGATTGATTCCTATAGTCTGTCCATATCTGCCTCTGTCTCTGACAGTCCATTACTGTTAGTTTCTAGTCTGGACTCATCCAGATTAGCCCTATGATACTTATCCTTCATCCAGAAGTCATCCAGATCTGCTACACTACTCGTCTGACTTTCTGGATGTGTTAGTCTTGCCTTCCTGAAATAAGGGGCAATACTCAGGTAAGGGGCACAGCACATGAGCTGAGGCTGAAGCCCTTCAGATCCAGTTATCCCTTGAGTATGACCTTAACAGTATATTTGAACTCACACCTTACCAAGTATACTTACACTTCCTATGGCTCCAACCAAAACTGCAAACACTCTCCAAGTGGCTGGATTAGTATCCACCCGCCATGATTCCACTCCTATCATCATAACCTTCAATAGCTTCTCACAGCATCATGTTAGCCAGCGCACTACTGCCAGAAGCATCTCGGAGCTTCTGAGTCGTCAGCATCCAGAGACCCCTACATGGACTCCAGCCCTAGCCCCTCTGGGCCAAAGAGATCTGGATGACGATGACATTGATCATGATACCCCTGGCAGAAACCTGCTGGATGGTAACAGTAGAAATCTGGATGATGATCCAGATGATGATGATAGAGACAATGGCCTGGGTCCACAGGATCGCATTATGGTACTCCTATCCAGAGGTATCAACAATCTCGCCTGAAACAATCGTTGCACCACCCTCCACGAAGATCCTAAAGTCAAGGTCCAGGAGCTGGATGTCTTTGATGGCACCAAGCCCCAGAAACTTCATGCATTCTTTGTCCAGTGCGAGCTCAACTTCCAGAGCAAACCCAATGCTTTCTGTACTGGAAGGTCTAAAGTCAATTTCACCCAATCCTATCTCAAAGGAATGGCCCTTGAATGGTTCAAACCTGACCTCCTTTCTGACAAACAAACTGATCATCCGGACTGGATGGATGACTATTCCAAGTTCATGCTTGAACTCCAGACCAATTTTGGACCTCACGACCCCTCTGGAGATGCAGAAATGCAGCTCGAACAACTCAATATGCGCAACAGACAGCGCATCAACAAGTACATTGTAGAATTCCAATGACTTGCCTCTCAGGTCCGCAGATGGGGTGATGGAGCCCTACACTGACAATTCTATAATGGACTTCCTGCTTGTATCAAGGATGAAATCAGTTGCATGGGAAAACCTGGCACACTCTTGGAATACAAGACCCTTGTGCAAACCATTGATGCCCGCTATTGGGAATGCAAGGGAGAGATCTCCCACAAAACCAAATCCTCCACACCCAATCCTCCTGCCAAGTCTTCTGAATGGACCAATGCCAATGTATCCAGATCTGGAAGCACCTCCTCTGGAAATAACAAATCTGGAAAGACAACTTCGTCCACTACCTCTGCTTCTAAAGCTCCGGACCTTAACAACAAGTTGGGTAAGGATGGAAAGCTTACATCCAAAGAGTGTCAGCGAAGGCTGGACAGGAAGCTCTGTCTGTTCTGTGGTGGACCTGGGCATACTGCTCAGGACTGCACAAAGTTGAATTTGCATGCTACCAAAGGTCACACAGCTACAGTCGATCTGGAAACCAAACTGGATGCCTTGGATGAGGCAAAAAAATAATCCATGACCCTCCTGACTCCGCATGGGATGAGGGTCGCATTGACTCAACCTGTGCAATGGAGCTGCGACTCAATGCTGTATCTTTGTCTGATCCAAACTTTCTCTGTCCATATGTTTCCATTCCTACATATTCCAATATTTCCAACTTTCCAGCTCTTGTAGATTGTGGTTCCTCCCATTTCTTCATAGAATCCGGCTTTGTCCATAAATATAATCTACCTACCTATGCAATTCCTCTGATTCTGCTCTGTTTGTTTGATGGTACTTGTAATGCAACCATTTCTGAAGCTATAGATCTGCCCATCCATTTCTCATCCAGTGTAGTCACCTCCGATATGTTCTATGTAACTCCTTTGGATTCATCCTGTCTTATTGTCCTTGGATATAGCTGGCTTACCCGACACAATCCATTGATTGACTGGGTTTCACACAGCATCGAGTTCCAGACTTCATCTCATGGAATGCCATTGACCCCTCTGATATCACCTCCACCACCTCCAGTGGAAACTACCCCTCTGACTACTCCAGACACCTCCGCTGATACCTCCGAGCCTAACATTTCTCTAATCAACGCAGTTGCCTTTTGCTGGGCTTGCAAGTTAGAAGGCTCCAAGCAGTTCAGCATCTTTCTATGTCCTTCCGGTGCCAAAATCCATTCTGTATCCACTTTGTCCAATGCTCCGGATCTATCTGCAATCCTTCCAGAGTATCATGAATATGCAGATGTCTTTGACAAGGGAAAAGCTAGCCAATTTCCTCCTCATAGGCCTTACAACCTAAAGATCAACTTAGAGGAAGGTACTCCACCCCTAGGCACCATATATTCCCTTTCTCCAGTTGAGCTTGAAGCTCTCCAGAAGTTCCTGGATGAAAATATCTCATCTGGACTCCTCCACTCCTCCTCCTCCTTGCACAGAGCCCCTGTGTCATATCCACATATCTGGATCTCAGATCTGACCCTTATCTCTTCTCAGATCCACATCTTATCTCCGATGCTATCCACATCTTATCCCCCTCCAACATCTTGTCATTCAATCTGTCCACTTGTCCAGTCTGGTCCACAACTCATCCAAATCCATAACCAGCGCTCGTCTCTTTTCGGTAACCCCCTAACTCCGGTATTTCGGTTATCTGTATATCCATCCTGCTCCCTTATCTGCTACCTATGTTTCATTTCCGTTTCATGATTTGTGATCTGTTTCTACTTACCAATAGACTATCCACATGCTTTGTACATAGCCCCGGACTCTGCTGATTGATCATTCCATTAGATACCTATAGTATATAACCTCCTGTAACTTTCTGTAGTACCTCAGTTTGAATATCATCTTAGTTCTACTCATTCCTGTCCTCCGGACTTGAGTACCTCTACTCTTGTCACCCTCTGAGACTTAGGATTGATTCCTATAGTCTATCTGTATCTGCCTCTGTCCCCGACAGTCCATTACTGTTAGTTTCTAGTCTGGACTTGTCCAGATTAGCCTTACAATACTTATCCCTCATCCAGAAGTCATCCAGATCCATTATGCTACTTGTCCGACCTTCCAGACACGCTAGTCTTGCCTTCCTGAAGTAAGGGGCAATACTTGGGTAAGGGGCACAGCACACAAGCTGAGGCCAAAGCCCTTCAGATCTAGTTACCCTTTGAGTATGACCTTAACACCCTGTCCTGTTTGTCAAGAAGAAGGATGGCTCCCTGCATCTTTGTGTGGATTTCCGTGGCCTGAACAAGATCACCAAGAAAGACTGCTATCTGTTGCCCCTCATTGCCAACCTCTTAGACTCTCTGAGCTGCACCAAAGTTTATACTAAGATCGACCTCCAGTCTGCTTACCATCTTGTCTGGATCTCTTCCAGAGATGAGTGGAAGACAGCGTTCCAGACATGCTATGGCTCCTATGAATGGTTAGTTATGCCCAAGGGTCTCACCAATGCTCCAGCGGCTTTCCAGCGTTTTGTCAACAGCATCTTTGCTGATATGCTTGACATATGCATTGTGGTGTATCTGGACAACATCCTCATCTATTCCCATGACCTTGCATCCCATAAGCAACATGTCCGAGAAGTACTTCGATGACTCTGAAAGCATCAACTCTATGCCAAACCAGAGAAATGCGAGTTCCACTCTGATTCTGTAGAATACCTTGGTTACCTCCTGTCTCCAGAAGGCCTTACTATGTCATCCGATAAAGTCAAAGCTATCATTGACTGGCCAGAGCCACGGAAGGTCAAGGATGTTCAATCCTTCTTTGGATTCACAAATTTCTATTGTTATTTCATCTTCAACTACTCGGACATTGTCACTCCACTCACCCGGCTTACACACAAGAATGTTAACTGGGATTTTTCGGAGGATTGCCGGAAATCATTTGCTGCACTCAAGAAAGCCTTCACTTCCACTCCGGTGCTTATGCACTGGATTCTGAATGTTCCTATTGTCATTGAAACCGATGCCTCTGATTATGCTATCGCTGGCATACTGTCCATTGTATGTCCAGACTCAGAGCTTCATCCAGTAGTGTTCTATTCTGGAACCCTGTCCACTCCAGAACTCAATTATGATACCCACAACAAGGAACTCCTAGCCATATATGAAGCTTTCAGAACCTGGCAACACTACCTAGAAGGCTCGTCCGAGCCTATTGATGTTGTCACGGACCACAAGAACCTTGAGTACTTCACAACCACCAAACTCCTCTCTTGCCGTCAGGCACGTTGGTTGGAGTTCCTCCACCAATTCAATCTCATCATCTGTTTCCATCCCAGAAAACTTGGAGCAAAACCGGATTCCCTCACTAGACACTGGGACATCTACCCCAAAGAGGGGGATAAGGACTATGCTCAAGTTAACCCTCATAACTTCCATCTGGTGTTCATGTCCAAACAGTTAGCTTCATCCCTACAAGCATCAACCCTAGCATATCTGGTGCTCTGAGCAGCTGTACTCATGGATGTTGACCAACTCTGAAACGATATCCTATCCACTCTCCCTAATGACCCTATCGCGTCCGCTCGAATGTCTGGTCCTCCAGATCCCAGATGGACCACAGACAATAGTGGTTTCCTCCATTGCGACAATCGTATATATGTCCCTGATTCCAATGACCTCCAACTTTGCATCCTCCGGAACACCCATGACCATCCCCTGTCTGGACACTTTGGCCAGAACCGGACACTAGAACTCATCCGATGCGGATATACCTGGCCTGGAATACGCACCTATGTCAAAGACTATGTTAAATCATGCACCACTTGCGCCCAAGCCAAGGTTCCGAGACATAAGCCATATGGATTGCTCAAGCAACTTCCTGTTCTGGAAAAGCCTTGGAACTCCATCCCCATGGATTTCATTGAGCAACTTCCGGACTCCTCCAGCTTCACAGCCATCCTCATCATCATAGATTGTCTATCCAAGCAAGCAATATTCGTTCCAACCCATGACACTATCACCTCTCCGGACCTCGCTCACTTGTTCCTACTCCATGTGTTCTCCAAGCACAGTGTTCCATCCCATGTAACCTTGGACCGGGGAACAGAGTTCATATCCCACTTCTTCTGGTCCTTAGGAAAAGCATTAGATATGATCCTCCACTTCACATCCGGATATCATCCGGAAGGGGACAGACAAACTGAGCATGCCAACCAAACCCTAGAACAATACCTCCGGATCTACTGTAACTATCAGCAGGATAACTGGTTGGAACTACTCCCCTTGGCTGAATTTGCATACAACAATGCTCTGAGTGCTACCACTGGAGTCTCGCCCTTCTTCGCCAACAAGGGATACCATCTGAACATATCCATCCACCCAGAACGTGATCTTTCCTCTGTCCGTGCACAGGAATATGCCATAGACCTCAATGAGCTTCACCAATTCCTCCAAGAAGAAATGACCCACACACAAGAATGTTATCAAGGACCTGCAGATGCAAGGCGGATACCAGCCCCAGACTTCAAGGTTGGAGATCAAGTCTTCGTCAAAGCAAAGTACTTCTGTTCCACTCACCCTTCCAAGAAGCTCTCAGAAAAGAACTTAGGTCCTTTTGACATTATATCCCATCCTGGATCACATTCCTTCACCATCCGACTCCCGGATTCCATGCATTCAGTACATCTGGTCTTCCATGTCTCCCAACTAGAACCCGCAGTACCGAACACCATCCCTAATCGTATCCAACCACCCCCACCTCCAATAGAAGTCAACGGAGAACCAGAATATGAGATATCCGAAATCCTAGACTCTAAGTTGGACTGCTGGAGATGACAATGTCAGCTTCTCTACCTCGTCTGGTGGTCTGGATATGAAGGGACAGATGAAGAGATGTCCTGGTTACTAGCCATGGAGCTTGGAAACGTGTCGGATCTAGTTTCGTTATTTCACTCTTCATATCCAGACAAACCCGGTCCAATTGCATTACAATGAGTACAAAAATCAGATACAAGTACATTAGGGGCAGAAGCGGAAATCCAGAGCTCCTCACCCATCAGTCTCCATGTCCCCTCTGGATCCTCCAGCCTCCTCCTCAACATCCTTGTCAGCATCATCCGGAGTGGAGGCGTCCACAATCCAGAATCCATTCCGGATCCCCTCCAGGAGGATGGACTGGAAGTCCCTCTGCTGCTGGATGAAGTCCTCCATGTTAGTGTTCATCCGCTCCATCACCAACCTACTCCCTTCCACAGCTCCAATACTCTCCTGGAGAAGCCCATTGGTCCGGGCCAGTTCCACTACTATGCTGTTGGCAGCAGCAACCCAGGCCTGGTCATCATACTCCACACTCCCCTCATCCGTCTCTATTCCAGTCCATGGATTGGAAGCTTCCTCCACTTCCAGTTCCTCAGGGGTAGGGCTCCTCTGATGTCTCTTACCCTTGGATTTCGGAGATGGAGTCACCACAGCGTGCTGCCTCTTCCGCCTCGGTTCCCTGGGCTTATCTGCACTTCCAGGACAGGAGACCCTATCGATCCTGCAGACATCGCAAGACTTGATCTATCCGGATATCAGTACACCCAGTTCCAGACGTCCGCAGCAAGGAATATCTCACCAGCGCATTAGACTTGGCATCCTCCCAGGAGCACGTCTTCTTCTTACTGATGCAACGAGTGCAGGGAGTATCCTGAGCTCCAGACATAGAAGCAGACTGGGACTAGCATACCCCTCAGTTCTGGATCTGATAGAGTTAGCATCACTCACCCTCCTGGCCACCTCAGCCCTCTGCCTCTCCTCTTCCTGTGCTACCTGGAGCTCAGACTGCTCAATCCACTTCCTCTCCTCCTCATGTTTCCATTCCGCTTCCTGACGCATCCACTCCGCTTCCTGACGTTTCCGCTCCTCTTCCTCTTCCTCTCTCTGAGCTGCAGCCTCCACAAGTGCCATCTGGTGCTGAAGTTCCACAAGGGTCTCCCTAGCGGATTTTCGACCACTGGATTTGTTGCCAGACATGATATTCAAAGCTAGTATGAGTGGGTAAAGTGAGGAAAGGAAGGAAGACCTAGGACACTTTGACATCCATATATCTGTGGAAACCAGAACTCACAAACTCCATCCATCAGCTTCTCCATTGATTCTTGCCCTCATATCGTCCGGTCCGGATCGTCAGATCTTGTGCCTCTAGGGATCAGCCCTAAAGGGGGGATACTGTCATATCTGCATATCCAGATCTCAGATCCGACCCTTATCTCATCTCAGATCCACATCTTATCTCCGATCCTATCCACATCTTATCTCCCCCCAACATCTCATCATCCAATCTGTTCCACTCATCCAGTCCAGTCCACAACTCATCTGAATCCACAACCAGCGCTCGTCTCCTTTCAGTAACCCCCTAACTCCGGTATTTCGGTTATCTGTATATCTGTCCTGCTTCCTTATCCGCTACCTATGTTTCATTTCCATTTCATGATTTGTGATCCGTTTCTACTTACCAATAGACTATCCACATGCTTTGTACATAGCCTCGGACTCTGCTGATTGATCATTCCATTAGATACCTATAGTATATAACCTGCTGTAACTCTCTGTAGTACCTCAGTTCAAATATCATCTTAGTTCTACTCATTCCTGTCCTCTGGACTTGAGTACCTCTACTCTCGTCACCCTCCAAGACTTAGGATTGATTCCTATAGTCTATCCGTATCTGCCTCTGTCCCCAACAGTCCACTACCATTAGTTTCTAGTCTGGACTTGTCCAGATTAGCCTTACAATACTTAACCCTCATCCGGAAGTCATCCGGATCCATTACGCTACTCATCCGACCTTCTGGATACGCTAGTCTTGCCTTCCTGAAATAAGGGGCAATACTCAGGTAAGGGGCACAGCGCATGAGCTGAGGCTGAAGCCCTTCAGATCCAGTTACCCTTTGAGTACGACCTTAACAGCTCACCACTGCTATGAATGCCATATCCAAAAACATCGCTGCCCCATCATCCCTTATCGATTACCAGACTGCTACCGCCACCAACCTCATCACCAATGCATCTTCCCCCATTGCTTCTCCACCGTCATCAGACTCCACCCTAACCAACGACTCCATTCTCACCGACTACTTCTCAATCATTGATCAAGTGGAAACCAGCGCCCTGTTCGAATCCGCTATCACTTCCCAACAATACGCCATAGAAATAGATCACCTCTTAGGAGAAAGAGGAGCAATATCTAGTGGACTCATCATCTGAATCATCAGAGACGCTAGTCTCATTGAACGTACCACCAATCTTCTTGACAATGAATGCCACAAGACCATCTTCCGTCATCTTCATATACACATTCATAATACTGCAATCCGTTTGCTGCCTGATGATACTAGGGAGGCTATCAGAGAAGCTATTCATATCATCACAGAATGAATTGCTCTCGACCCAGTCGTGCGCCCTCCCTCTCCACACATTGCTATTCCAGTCCCACCACCAATCCCTCCAACAGTTACCATTGAGCATCAGAATGATAATATCCCTCCTATTGCTGTACTTGACGTACCAGCTTCTCCGTCTCCTACCCCCATCATACCCACTACACATCAATACCCTATCAGGCACAGATCCGCCCGCATCACTAAGCGCACCGCATCAGCCTCTCCACACAGAAATCATAAATGACAATCTAGATCCCCTTCTCCCCCAGCACAATCGACTACCATCACCACAGTAAAAATGGCAACAGTCAATAACGTCATATGCCGCAATTGTCATGCCGCCAGGCACCATCACAAGAACTGCCCAGTGTACTACTGTTGGGTTTGCAAAGAGTATGCACCCAGACATCTATCAGTCTTTTGTAAAGACCTGAAAGGAGAAGTGGTCATTCCATACTGGTTTGGACTGACCCCGGCTTCTATGAAGCCCTCACTCATTGGGAGATTGAGCAGGATGCCATTTATCACGCCGCTGAGTTAGCTGACAGGTCACTCCCTATCACTGAGGAACAAGACGACTTGTTGGACTCAAATTATGATGCCAATCCTATCTACTGGGCTAACCAGGATAACTGAAGTCGGTGACTTCATCCCTAAACAAGGGGTAATGTTACAACTGCATTTGCCCCTATTCATTTTCCTTTCCTTTGTATTACGTCTTCTGACTCATCCTGTATTACATCACAATCGCTGCTGCTGTCGCTAGATGACTCATCCTTATCTCTGACTCATTTTGTATTACATCACGATCGCCGCTGCCATCGTTAGATGACTCATTCTTATCTCTCATCTCTGACTCATCATGACTCATTCTTATCTCTTATCTCTGACTCATTGGTTGACTCACGCCTGCCCTGAATCGTCTACGATTCCCTATATATAGTCAACGATGTACTTAGTGGTGCTTCACTTTAATCTTACTAGGTTTTTACCTGAATACTCTTTTGCTTAGGACCTCCAATCCTAAGTTGTCTAAGATCAATATTCAAAGCAGAGACACTCTCTTTGCTTTGTCTTACAACCCTTACATTTGTAAGGTCTTGATTCAACCTCAACCATCACTCTTATCGAGCTGTTGACACTGCAACTATCCTAGTTCATAACACATAAGGCCTAGGGATGGATTCCCTAGGCCAGAATTCTGGACCTTTGGATTTTTCCCTTATGTCTCTGTCCCAAGTCTAGGGATTGCTTCCCTAGACTGGAGTCTTGCCTTTCCGGCACTTACCCTCCCTCTGGACTTTGGTCCACTTCCTGTCCCTCTGACTCTACCTTAGGGTAGTCCACCTCTGTTTGTTTCTACATCAGACTTCATCTGATGTAGCCCCTATTCCTTCCGGATGTCCTGTCCTTCAGATGTCCCATCATCCTAACCCTCAGACATCCTGTCCTCCATACCTCCATGTCCTGTCCTGCATACCTTTGGACATCTTGTCCTCCAGACCTCCTACCCTTCCATCCTGTTTCCTGTAGAAGTATTACCTTGTAGTGGGAACTCTCCTGAGCACTTCCTGCATTCCTCTGGAACTCTCCCACACTCCTCTGGACATTTCCTATGCTCCTCCAGAAGTCCTCCAGACTTCATTGGGCCATCATCAGACTTCCTCTGAAATGAAGGGCACATGCTCAGGTAAGGGGCATAGCATACAAGCTGAGGCCAAGCCCCTCTGAGTCAGTCTCTCTCTCCTTTGAGCATGGTTCTTAACACAATCTCTCAACTGACTGCAACAACAATGGCTATGTCCTCACCATTCAAGTCAAACCCATTTGACTGTCTTTGGCTTCTTTGGCTTTGGCCAATTATCAAGTGGAGGGACATCATGAGATTTGCACTTCTCAGCAGTCATCATGTGAATCTGATTTGTGGGTTTCTTGGTTGGCCTGATGTCATACATAAGGTTTTCATATGACATGTGGACAATAGCTGGCACTGATAATGGTCCCCACCACCAAAAGTGCCATCTGATAATGTATAACAGGCATGCAAGGTCAATACATTATAAAATATACATTATGGATCTATTTTCTCACTGTCCCACAGTGGGACCATTGAAAACTCGATACAGTATTGAAAATATACACTAAAGGCATATACATTATGGCATAGTCTACTGTAGTTACGGTGCTAGGTCTCCGTACATAACGTGCACCCTAAACCAGCCGATGGATTTACACCCTGCTAGCATCGCTGTGACGATCTGGAACCATCGCCATTATGTCAGCTTATGATTAACAAATATGTCGGGAATAATTATATGTAATATGCGCTACGAAATTTGTTGTGCGGAGATAGGACCAACATAAATGCTATAACCCTATTTTTAGGCATAGATTCTATGCTTTTTTCGATTGGCCGTGTATCTCGGTAGTAAATATTATGATTCAGCCTTGTAATTTGAACAGCGGCATATCACACGATGAGGTTTTCAGTGATGTAGATCCTGTTACTAACAGGGTCTAGCCCGAGCGTAACCTGAAGGACATTTCTTTCTTTCTTTTTACCAAACCAACATCTTACCCTTGAATTTAGTTCAGGCGCAATTCACCTTGCACCCCGATCATGCAGTTCACGCGCTTCTTCGCAAGGTTGCCGTCAAGCACGACTCGGACAATGGCTGAAAACTTTTAGCAGTTGAAACCCAACTTATGACAGCATCATAGTCTCTTAGTCTCTAGGAGCAAATTGATGAATTCGGGTGAATGTTTAGCTCAACTTCAGCTCAAGGTTTGTACAACTCCCTCAACTGTACGGTATGACCAGCCTTTAGCCAGAACACCGATTTCCCTCGTGTCAAGGATGTGTATTGGCCAAGTATTCCTCGATCGGCGTTTCTGATCCTAGTCCGCTGTTATCGGGGCGCTTGATTCAACCCGTCTTCTTCGTGATCGTGAAGCCCGGATCACACTCTCCCTAAATTAACTGACCCTTGATACAATGATACGTGAGCGAGCCTTCTGCGAAGGATCTATTCACTCCCGGAGGTAATTGCAATTTGTACAGCTTCAGTGTTCCAAACTACCGGAACTGTTGCCTTTGGAGGCACGTGTTCCCAGTTATTCAATTTGCGCGAGCGCAACAAGACGCCCCGACTATAAAGACATACCGACCAGGGGGCTCGAACTGCACACAATCACCTGTACATTTTTCTTCCACTCCAAGCCAACTCCTATCTAACCAACAATTTGTTATCGTCATGGATGTTGAACAGTACGTTCTGCGAGTGTCAGATCCTGGCCTTAGTCATATCTGATGTACCCCAGATTCCGCAAAGCTGGCTATCAAGCAATCGATAGAATATGCGACTATCATGGTTCCTTAAGGGGTAGGCCTGTCTCATCCCAAGTTGAGCCAGGATACCTCAGAAAGGCGCTCCCATGTGCGCATTTTTCATTGTACCTCGCGCTTCCTCCTCATCATTATGAACGCAGCCTCTGCCCCCACTGAAGGCGAGGACTTCCAGCTCATCGCGGACGACTATCAGAAGCACATCATTCCCGGTACTTGACTCCTATTATTGCATGAATTTACGTATCTCATTTGGATTTACAGGCCTGACACACTGGCAGCACCCCTCGTTCTTTGCGTACTTCCCTACGTCAAGCACGTTTGAGGGTATACTTGCAGAATTGTACGCGTCTAGCACGTCTAACCCAGGATTCAACGTACGTCTCCACCGCAACCCTCCTGCCGTTTTTGTGACTTTTTGTAGTGGTCTGCGAGCCCAGCATGCACAGAGCTTGAGGCCGTGGTCATGGACTGGACCGCACAGATACTCGGGCTTGACAAGGCGTTTTACAATATCTCTGAGGTCGGCGGCGGCGTCATTCAGGTCTGTTTCTCATCCCTTTATATCACTAATTTATATTGATCGCTGTGCATTAGACGTCAGCATCTGACTCTGTGTTGGTCGCAACGGTTGCCGCTCGTTCACGATATATTCGTGAACACCCTCACGTGGCGATGGAGGATCTCGTGCTCTATATCACCACTCAAACCCACTCGCTTGGGAAGAAAGCTGCGCTTGTCTTAGGTCTCAAAGTGCACACACTGCAAGTCACAGCACAGGACGACTTTGCGTTGCGTGGAGACACGCTTAAGGTAGCATTGGAGGAGGACGTGAAAGCCGGGTTTCACCCTTTCATCTTGAGTATGTTCTTCGCAATGGACCGCAGTCTTGAAATTCATTTTGCTTGTTCTGCAGTCGGTACGGTAGGGACGACATCTTCCGGTGCTGTCGATCGGCTCGACGAGATTGCTGATGTCGGTGCGTATGCTGATTATGTTATCAAAACTCCTTAAAACTAATTTATACGCGCAGCGAAACATTACCCTTTCCTTTGGCTGCACGTCGATGCTGCATGGGCAGGCGTCGCATTCGTGTGTCCCGAATATCGCGAGGCATACCAACTTCCCGCCATCAATAACTATGTAGATTCTTTCTGCACTAATTTCCACAAGGTTAGTTTATTTCTGCCTCGTGAGCATCAGTCTGGACTTATAAACACTCCGCAGTGGGGTCTTATACATGTTGATGGCTCCTGTTTGTGGGTGCGGCACCGGAGGCATTTGTCCGATGCGCTGGACGTTACGCCTGAATTTTTGCGGTCGAAACACGGGGATGCTGGTGCGTTTCTGTTCCTGTTGAGTTGTCGCTTCAATATTGATGGATGTGTATAGCCACCGCTATCGATTACCGCAACTGGCATCTCGGCCTCGGCAGACGATTCCGATCGCTCAAATTCTGGTTTGCCCTTCGTACGCGCGGAGTGAATGGCTTCCAAAAGTACATCACTGATGTATGTTTATCTATTTATTCACGTCTACTCATCCTGACGTGCGGTGGTGTCTCACAAGTGTATCAGGCTGAACGCCAGGTTCGCACAGTGCATATATGAATCTGACCTATTTTCTGTTGTCACGAAGCCGTCCCTTGCGATGACAGTTTTCAGGATGGCGCCCAAGTCCCTTCCTCACCTTGGGGCATCCGAGCTAAACGCTCTAAACCGCGCTTTTTACGCTCGTCTTGCAGCACGAAGCGATATTGCGATCACCCAGACGGACCTGAATGGGGTGTTTTGTGTGAGGATGGTGATTGGTGCCGAGCAAACTGTGGAAGGTGATATTGAGCAGGCGTTGGTGTTGATGAAGGAGGAAGCGGTGGTTTTGGTGAGGAACTGGGAGGGGATTGGAGGTCGGAGAGGCAGGAAGGCGTATGTGGTTCCATCTCAGTCTCATTGAAGATATACCTATTGCGAGTAGCTGTAGCTGTAGTCATAGATGCCTGTTCCCGACACTTTATTTCCCTCCTGACTACACTTGGACAAGTCGTATTTGCTATTCTTTCTTTCAATCCGATTGTTTTTGAACAGCAGGAAAGTGCGGTATATGTCATGAACTTTTATGTTCCCCACTTCTTGGGCTTGTGCGAATTTCGTCGATTAGGACCTGTAATCGATGGAGCAGGAGAATGTCAACATGGCTCATTCACAGCATCAGAGTCAAGCGTGACCGCTCAGACCAGTGACCGTGAGGATGACTGTCTTCAGACATACTAGTGGCACGTAATGTAAATAGGCGAAACAATAATGCATAGTGGATGGTAGGCATTGCTTGTTTACGAGATCCACGCTTGATCTGCGCACCAATTCACCGACGGCCGTCTAGTACCCACTCATCTCCCTAAGAGAGCCAGACCAAAACAATCCTATTCATCGATAACGTACACACACACGACGGAAGCAGACATGATAAGACGCAGTACATATATGCGGTAACACTTTCGATAGCTCAGCCTTGAACGCCTCTGCAAGGCGGTGCCTAGTTGACAGGGGTGAGTACCCACTGCTGGTAGGCATCCGCTGAGTTGAAATTCGCCAGTTTCACCTTGTGAACGCTATGAGCAAAAGGCTCTGAAAAAAAAACCATCAACTTACTAAGTTGTCATCGTCCGGAAGGGATAGCACCAGGTCTGGGTTCCCGAGAGTGAAACTAATCCTGTACACGCGAGTCGTTAAACTAGCAAAAATATGTCGCTGAGGCGTCGGATTCTCACCTATAAGTCTCATTCACGCCTTGAACAAGTTCGACGAGAAACGCGGACCTGTCATAAACGACTGGTTCATTCACACCCTGTCCACGTTCGCGTCAACCGACAAGCAGATGAATGAATGAATGCCGATCCAGCATACCTCCTTGACAGTGGTGAAGAATCCATTGCCATTGTAGCCCTTGTTGTAGGTCTGAATGGTGAAAGTGTTGTCGGAGTTCTTTGGCTCGGTTTGTTTCTTGATCATCCACTAGCATACGTGATGTGTGTGAGAACCGATCACAAAGTGAGTGCGAACGCGTATAGATACCATTTGAGCCTCGGTGCCATTTTTGGTGTAGCCTTGGATCGAGTTGCCTTCAACGGTGCTGTCGTCCTTCAGATCGAGCATGAGGTCTTTGCCGATATTTCTGACAGTATACACTCCATTTTTGGTGAAAGACATTGTATAAGATGTAGGTCGCTAGTAAGATGATTCGACTTGAATGAGACGAGTAATCGACAAAAGAAAGCTCATAGAACGGTAGGCTTTTATACTGAGCATCTTGGGTTGTTTTGGCTCAACATTGAGCTGAAGCGAGGACGTTGGGTAGAGTCTGCCAGGGGTCTTTTCATGGTGAATGCCGTCAGCGCCCGGTGTCCGGATTCTATTTGCTCAAGATTCGAAGTTGTTTGAAGGAACCGAGCAGATTCCAAATGATAACAGGGGACCAGAAACCGAGTAAGCGGTTGCCCGAGGCGTAACTCGACTGACTTCATTCAGTTTGGGCTCACTCGAAGGTGGCAAGCCACTTGATGAAACATGGAAGTGCCGGGTAGTCGCTGCCGAGAAATTCGCAAAAAAATCTGACAAGGAATGATTAGTAACTCCTCCGGCAGTGCCAGAGCGACTTGTGGCTTGATCTGCGGGATGCGGCCTCAAGCCCACCGCATCCACAATAGCTGCTCCTACCGTTGACAAGTTTGCTCCTCGATTTCAGTTCGAATATATTGCCAGAGTCAACTAACGGCAGAAGAGCGTGTTGGAGCATGATTATCAGACAAATGTGCTGCGATCGGCAAAAATTCCCCGCAAACGAAATTCAGAACAATGTTTTGTAAACTTTGCAATCCATATGGAAGCCCCATGTAGATACCGAGAAGTTGAGTAATGATCGGGGGTTGAGACGAATAACGCGGTTAGCCAGTTAAGCTTGACGGCATTGTTCGAGAACGAAGTCTACAGCTGTCAGAGAGGGAGTGGGTGGTGCTGCCTGCAACTTGCCTAGGTCTCAGCCAATTATCGTTTATTGAAGTACTAGTATACCTGTCGAAGGATATTTGGGATGGTGTTGCCAGGTAATTTCCAATGCTACTCACCAATTACATAAGGCTTCCGCTCGGAGGCCTTTTCATTACGTTCTTACGTCACACCGCCGGTACCCAGTTTTCACCACGGTGGCGAAGGTTATGTTTTTATCGCCCGAAAGTTGCCCGAAAGTGGTAGTTATAATGCTTGAGCACTACTCCCAGAATCTGTCCTAATTTGGTAGTTCCACAATATCAACATTTTCTGGCCAGCCTAAGTCTCACCCTGCTCCTCCCTGTGTAGTGCGCTAGCGTATATCATTAATAACCAGAATACACTCAATAGAACATATTGGACTACTAAATGTGCTACCAATGTATCAAAGGGAGTGTATACTTATCATTACTAGCTATAATACTTTGTACCTCATTTACAAGAAAGAGAGCGAAAATATCAGTGGAATTATGTAATGTCCAAGGTCATTGCTGAGCAGTGAACGAAGTCTTCATCTCTGCCGTAACTGAGGTAATGCTCGTACCTTGCTGTAGGAGCCAAACAATTCCGGAGTAAGGTCACGGTATCACCGAGCCCCTCCTCCATTAACGCGGGAGTCGGGAATAGGTGGCATGGAGAAGGCGGTGCTGTGGCGCTACCGGGAGTTACTTCCAACATTATGTAATCATGATGGGTTGGTCAATGCCGGTGACGGTGCCTAGTTTTGTAAACTTCTTTTGCAATGGAGGCGCTAGGTAGTTTGGATCTGGTTTCTCCGTCTCATCTACAAGGTAGTTTCGTAAAATGTACATCTCATTACGAACAAGCCTAGGGGTGCCCCAGCACTTGGGGTACGCATTCTTTCGGGAATATCTATCAGTATACGCACCACCAAATGTCTTGAGCCGTGAGATTAAAGGAACCATGTCGAATGTCGCTGGAAACATGTTAGTAGTCAAATACGTGCGAGGGAATAAAAATGAAGCTATATACTGTGGAGAAGAGGACGTATCATGGGTCTACGGGATCATCAAACAGTAAGTTGCCATGATGTATCTACTGACAAAGAGCAGGTCCGTATATCAGTCTGGGTTCTGGAGATAAAGGACAAGTTACATTAAAATCGTCAGACTGCAAGTTGTATCAAGTAACAGCCAGTGTAGTTCTAGATTGTCGATGTGGTTTGAATATAAATAAGACTCCGATCCAGCCGAGCGGCTTGCAGGTACGAGATCTTATCGTCAGGTGCTGAGCCAATGGCTGGGTACACCGCGGGTAGGCGGTATTAGTATCATCCACCATGATTCAAGTTATGGGTTACAGGACCATGGGGAGCATGTCGGCCTCATTCCTCGGCCGAGCCAATATGCTCCCCATGTACCAATGAGACACCGAGTAAAAACACGTCTCGGTCAAGCAACGCCAACTCTTCCCACACAAATAACCAAATCCTCTATGCTTATCAATTAAGCCCGCAAAGATTTGTTTATTCTTTTCTTCTCCTAAGAATTCACATTCACTGCAATTCTAGATATCTTGCCTTCGCTACCTTCAACAAATATCATCCCCTCCAATACATTTAATCTTTCCCTTCGCTCCACCTTAATGTGGCCATTAAAGGACTCGTGAACCGAAGATATTGTCATATATCCCGATACATGATCATATATAGGAAAGATTTTCTTTATATTGGAATATAAAGTCATATAAAGCCATGTAGTATAACGTCGGAAAACCACCGCAATCAACGTAAAGCACCCTGGGTACACTCAAGAATTCTCTGATGGTTACTATACAAAGGCCAGTGCATCAAGAAAAGCATTGTGAATGGCTTTGATGATGGAAGATTGAATTTGCAGGTGTAGTTCGCGTCGCGCCAATTTTTAGCCTAGGGACTCCTATGGCAGTGAATTGCAAATGGCTTTACAAACATTCCTCACTCTCGCTTGCTTGGAAGCTTTGTCGATAACCTCTCGGCATCTACATGGGACTTCCGTATCGATCGCAGCACATTGTCAGGACTACATGCAGGGCTTCCATATGGATTGCAAAAGAAGTTTACGAAACGTTGTTCTAAATCTTGTTTGCGGGGACTTTTTGCCGATCGCAGCACATTGTCAGGACTTTTCGAGAGTTCAATTGATTTCTCGTATCAACGGGAAGTACAGCACTACTGTCAGCTTTTCGGTCGAGGGGTAACTTTGGTCCCATGGTTAGGTTGTCCTTGCATGCCCCAACAACCTGTCTTGAACCCAGCGCGACCCGCGGCACACTCATTTGTCTGATAATCATGCTCCAACACGCTCTTCTGCCGTTAGTTGACTCTGGCAATATATTCGAACCGAAATCGAGGAGCAAACTTGTCAACGGTAGGAGCAGCTATTGTGGATGCGGTGGGCTTGAGGCCGCATCCCGCAGATCAAGCCACAAGTCGCTCTGGCACTGCCGGAGGAGTTACTAATCATTCCTTGTCAGATTTTTTTGCGAATTTCTCGGCAGCGACTACCCGGCACTTCCATGTTTCATCAAGTGGCTTGCCACCTTCGAGTGAGCCCAAACTGAATGAAGTCAGTCGAGTTACGCCTCGGGCAACCGCTTACTCGGTTTCTGGTCCCCTGTTATCATTTGGAATCTGCTCGGTTCCTTCAAACAACTTCGAATCTTGAGCAATAGAATCCGGACACCGGGCGCTGACGGCATTCACCATGAAAAGACCCCTGGCAGACTCTACCCAACGTCCTCGCTTCAGCTCAATGTTGAGCCAAAACAACCCAAGATGCTCAGTATAAAAGCCTACCGTTCTATGAGCTTTCTTTTGTCGATTACTCGTCTCATTCAAGTCGAATCATCTTACTAGCGACCTACATCTTATACAATGTCTTTCACCAAAAATGGAGTGTATACTGTCAGAAATATCGGCAAAGACCTCATGCTCGATCTGAAGGACGACAGCACCGTTGAAGGCAACTCGATCCAAGGCTACACCAAAAATGCACCGAGGCTCAAATGGTATCTATACGCGTTCGCACTCACTTTGTGATCGGTTCTCACACACATCACGTATGCTAGTGGATGATCAAGAAACAAACCGAGCCAAAGAACTCCGACAACACTTTCACCATTCAGACCTACAACAAGGGCTACAATGGCAATGGATTCTTCACCACTGTCAAGGAGGTATGCTGGATCGGCATTCATTCATTCATCTGCTTGTCGGTTGACGCGAACGTGGACAGGGTGTGAATGAACCAGTCGTTTATGACAGGTCCGCGTTTCTCGTCGAACTTGTTCAAGGCGTGAATGAGACTTATAGGTGAGAATCCGACGCCTCAGCGACATATTTTTGCTAGTTTAACGACTCGCGTGTACAGGATTAGTTTCACTCTCGGGAACCCAGACCTGGTGTGCTATCCCTTCCGGACGATGACACTAGTAAGTTGATGGTTTTTTTTCAGAGCCTTTTGCTCATAGCGTTCACAAGGTGAAACTGGCGAATTTCAACTCAGCGGATGCCTACCAGCAGTGGGTACTCACCCCTGTCAACTAGGCACCGCCTTGCAGAGGCGTTCAAGGCTGAGCTATCGAAAGTGTTACCGCATATATGTACTGCGTCTTATCATGTCTGCTTCCGTCGTGTGTGTACGTTATCGATGAATAGGATTGTTTTGGTCTGGCTCTCTTAGGGAGATGAGTGGGTACTAGACGGCCGTCGGTGAATTGGTGCGCAGATCAAGCGTGGATCTCGTAAACAAGCAATGCCTACCACCCACTATGCATTATTGTTTCGCCTATTTACATTACGGCTAGTATGTCTTCAGACAGCCATCCTCACGGTCACTGCTCGAGGCATAAGCACGTACAGCGACGTGCCCGTGTTTCACAAAGTCTTAGGACTGCGAAAATGCTCTTATGATTTAATGACCGAGGTTGAACGAAGTAGATTAAAAGGTCCGAGATGTCTATTGACCTCTGTTGGAGTCCGAGAGATCCGAGTCGACCATCAGGAAAAGTGTACATCAGGAAATTACGAGTTCGCTTTTGACCCACTTATATCCAACTTTTCGCGCGGACCGAGAACGGAAGAAGAGATTAAAATGTTTGAGATGCCTATTGACCTCTTCCCAGTCCTTCCGATAGCGTCTCCTAGCGTACACTTGATTAATTTGGTGGACGCGAGGGGGCGTGGAGGAAGATGATGCGAGCGACAGCTTCAGCCTCCACTGCCTCAGGGGAGTCCAGATCAAATGCTTGTAGGGGGGTGTTGAACTGACTCGGTTGTGGGATCGACATCGATGTGTGCAGCATCAAAAAATATCGAATTCGCAGTGTTTTGCAAATGGAGACATAGACGGAGCGCTGCGAATAGTCCATGGAATGTGACGTCGGATGAATGAAAATGGAGGTCTATTAATTTCAACGAACGGATGTGCGACAGACTGGACATGGCTTTGAAAGGTCGTTGTCAAGATGGTTGCAGCAATGTGAAAAATGGAGTTGCAGACTCGCGGTTGCCTGAAACAAAAGAACTGTCCGATCGGTGTAACGAGTTGCTTGGGCGATTAACTGGCGAAGACGTCGACATATTCAAGGGTCTGACATGCTTTGCACTGTGACAGTGGACGTAAAAGCAGGTCAGCCTCTGCCCTGCACAAGTATCCACGTCGATCTCGGCCCCCTTCAGCGAGGCCAATTCAAAGTTGTGCATGACTGCGATAATGTATGCCGCGCCGTCTGCCGAGAAAGAAAGAGTCGTGACCTTGAGGGACGGTGCGAGATTGAAATTTTCGCTGCCCAACAGGTGAAAGACTTTGTCATGAATCCAGTGAGAAGGGTAGGGGGTATAGAGAGGTCCCTCCACGCTGCTCAGTCGAGCGGTGGACGACGCAAATTTCAAGCCACTTGCACAAACGGGCACTGGCATTGTCAGACAGTGGGGTCAGTTCACGCGATGAACTACAATATATGAAGAAAAATCCTTCAATGCGGCACAACGAGTCACAAGACCTTCCGATCCAGCTAAATCTCTGATAAGACACGACGATGTAGCATGGGGGACAGGAAGGGATGCAAGTATCGGCCGGATGCAGAGTTTGAGTCATTGATAACGACAGCAGTCTCAGGAAGATGCATGTCTTGATGGGGGGAACTGAGGTAACGTGAAAATGGCTATCGCGGTTGATG